>NW_028278624.1:0-66972 GCF_059751315.1 Micrasema longulum
ACAGTGTGAGCAGCGGTCAAGTGGCCAAAGAGCCGCATGTGTCTCGCGAGCCGCAGTTAACCGACCTCTGCTCTAGGGTCCCAAGAGTCGGGGGGCCCCCTTTTGGTGACAGCAAAATCAGAATCACTTGGGAAATGATAATGATATGCAAATAAATATTTATTTTCTTTAAATTTAAAATATTTATAATTGTAATAATATTCAACCTATTGTTTCTATCCAGCCTTTCTGATATACTCTGTGTGGGCGTGGCACGTGATCTGCGCACCGGATGTGTTCACGTGGAATTTCTCCTTCTTTCTCCTCAATATTGGGCACGTGGTGTTCATAATATACGACATGCGACCCGTCAAGTTCGATCCTGAGCTAGAGGAGGCTTACCACAACCTCTTCGAACCGTTCAAGGTAAATTTTATCTAAAATAAAAACACGTTAATTTTTTTCTGACCGCCAAGTGGTCTAGTGATTGGCATACTCACCTTACATGCATGAGGTCTCGGATTTGATTCCCGACATGGTTGGCGTGAAAAAAAAATATTTATTGAATTGTTTTTACACTGCAGAGTTTGACACCAGTGATTGTTGTACTAATGCAGTGCCCCGTGTACCATTAGGTACGGATCGGGGGATTATTATGATTTTTATAACATAAATTTGAATAGTAAATTAATTTTTACTTAAATACATCTAATAACTCTAAAAATGTTTTGGCATACTTTTATACGTTCTTATTCAAACAGGCTATATTAGCAAAAACGTTTTCCCGGTAAAGGTAGAGATAGCTTAATTTGTTGTTTAAATCAATAAAAATCCCGCCTACAAATTTCAGAGACAATATTAATTAAATACCGGCGTTTTTCAAACCTAAACTTATATTTCAATTTCACTGGCTCAAAAAAAAAAGTTTTTTTTAAATACATAGCTAGGTAGCTACAATTTGAGATTTAATTAAATGTATTTATTTTCAAAGGTATCAAGACTGCAGTTCAAGAAAATGGTATCTTCGGAGTTTGCTCAAATCATGTCTTTACACGCGGGAGAAGCGTACGCCATGCAGAATCTAACGAAGACGGATAGACTTGGCTTACTTTTGTCAGGGAAGGTAAGACATCTCAATATAATTACACCTGAAAAATATTCGTAATGTTATTGGCGCGAAGCATCGATCTTCTTTTTTTTACATAGTGCCACTCGACGGAGATTGACTATCATCATGGCAATTTTCGTTTGTCCGCAGCCGTTCAGAATAATGGTTTGATGCTGCAGTGAAACCACTGCCTTATATTTTATACAGAACACAAAAATTAAAATTGAATTTTTCTCAAGCCTGGGTATATCGTGATGTAATTCACCACTGTAATTGGGCCTCCTGGCCTGTTGAGGTGCAAAAAAAAATAATATTTTATTATATTATTATTATACAGAAGATACGTCTTTTTCCTACACTGCGTTTTCCTTCAGCTTTTTCTCAAAATCGTATTTAAAATATTCGGCATAAAATGTCCATAGTACCTCCCCTCACTTTTTATTCTTAATAGGAACATCGATAAACATTTTGATATCATTGCAATAAACAAAATTATAAATTTGAAGAACATTTAGAGTTTGCAATGAAAATTAGATGATTGTTCTTAAAGGATATTTAGTTTCATTTTACATATTTTTCTTCTATAAACTGCACATGGATTGTAAATTAAATGAATGTTTCGGATAAACACAGAAAAAAGTTTTTATAAATTTTTACATATCTGTGTTTGATTCATTTTAATCGTTCATTTATTAAGTCAAATGCAGAGTCTAATTCATACATTTTGACACAAAATACAATAAAATGCAATATCTTTAACTTAAACACATAACAAAGAAGACATAAATATAAGATAAATAATATCGGATAAAATACAATAATATGTTCCTATTGAAAACACAAATCAGCAACGGAGATCTTATTTGACATGAAAGCCTCACTCCAAAGTAAACTAGATTAAGAAGAATGTACCAGTCTGATCATTTTGCTGATTGGTCGTGTAAACTAAAAAACAAGAATTTTTTGAGTATGTCAAAATGTTTGCAGACAGGCTGGATTTCCTCCCTGAGGAGTTATTCAGATCTAAATTTGTTGCAAAAGAGATGAGAGGAAATGTGGATGTTTGAACATAGAGGAAATGTGGATGTTTGAACATTGACAAAATGGTGAATGTTACACAATGTGTAAAGTGGCCACTTAAACCAGCCAATGACGGACCATAAGCCCTGTAAATGCCTAGACTTCCATATTCCCTTCTCAAAAAGGTTTTCCATCTCTGTTGCTAGAAATTTAGATCTGAATAACTCCATAGGGAGGAAATTCAACCTGTCTGCCAACATTCGAACATACTCAAAACATTGTTGAATTAATTAACTGATAAAAAAAAAGAGGTCTAAAAATGAGAAAATTATTTAAGGCGTTCCCTTGTAGGTAAATTGGTTCATCCAGATGAATCGCAACCCCATGATAAAGGTTTCAGCTCCTTAACTTTATAAAAGTCAATAGATGTAAGAGTTGAGAAAATGTGGATGTTTATACATGGGCAGAATAGTGAATGTTACACAGTGTGTAAAATGGCCACTTAAACCAGCCAACGACGGATTATAAGCCCTGTTAATGCCTTGACTTCCATGTCCCTTCTCAAAAAAGTTTTCCATCTCTGTTGCAACAAATTTAGAACTAAAAAGCAAGATTTTATTATTTTTATCTCAGATTGCTCCTAAAATTGGTACCCAGTTGTAAAACACTTATGATAAAAATGTGAGTCCAGCTTTGAATATTGTTGTGAATAATTGTAAAATAAACATTGGACCAACATACCCACATAAACAATAATTTATTTGTTTTTATTTAAGTTGGTAGTATTAAATATTTTCCTGATTTTATATTTTATATCATTTGCCTACACGCCTCTTAGGTTATGAAAGTGGTCACGCGATTAGGAAATATTTATTAGATTTAGCTTAGTAAATTGAGAGGCGTTCACTAGAAACTTTAGTACCAATTGATTTATTTCAAAACTAATAACAACCTTGTTATCAGTCTAGAAGCGAGCCAATTAATTATTTACAGTGAACATTCATAAAACACTGCACATAATAGAGAAAACAAAGCGTTTCAGGCAAACAAACTAATCCTTACACCACGGGGCCGACTGATTTGTACTCGATTTTTTTATGCGGGGTTTTTACCTGAGAGTAGCATTTAAATAAATAAAAATAATAAAAAAGAGTTACATAAAAGTCAATGCACCCTCCTGATTAAATCGTGTCGCGAAGATTCAAACGACCATGACCAATGTTTTTTAACGTGAATGTTCATTTAAATAAACATCATCTAAATTTGTTGCAACAGAGAGGTAAACATTTAAGAGAAAGGAATATGGAAGTCTAGGTATTTACAGGATATTTAAATATTAGCAGATTCATTAATGCTACACAGTGTGTAAAGTGGCCACTTAATTTCAAGTCATAAGCTCTGTAAATGCCTAGACTTCTACATTCCCTTCTCTTAAGTGTTTCCCTCTCTGTTCCAACAAATTTAGATCTAAATAACTCCCTAGGGAGGAAATCTAGCCACTGCAAACATTTTAACATAATTAAAACATTGTTAATATTAACAATGTTTTACATATGTATATACCTACGAATTTTAAAATGTATGTGCATAAATTTAAAAATATAACTTACCATTGACCATGCTCGTATATAGAGTAAATCCGTTCCCTAAAAATAAATATTTTTTATATACTATTTAATATGTAAAAGGTGTATTCAAAACCTAATTCCCTAAAATAATCATTACATGCATATAAAACATACTGGAAAGACGTAACGAAAAACCTAGGTTAGAATTTAAAAGCAACGAACGATAAAAAATACATAATTTAATATGATTTTATGTTTAACACATTTAAATAATTAATCGTTATTTTAGTGTGTTGTAAAATAATAATACCAAGTTTTTATGAGTTTTTTTTTACAGAATTTTAATTTTAAAGGATATAAATGTCATCTTATTTCAGAATTAATGAAATATGTATACACTACTTTGTTTTTAGCCACTTTTTCTTCTATTTTTATTCGATCCTCTTTATCGAGTTGTAATTAACTAATGATAATATCCTATTTGATTTTAACAGTGATTACTAAATTTTATCGAATAAATATACATCGAAACATGTGAATCTAATAAGTCAAGTCTTTTCGATATGTTGTTCTAGTAAAGATGGTAAGCGTAATGTGAGATGGATATGATCTTTAAAACTAGACAGGAGTGGACCAAAGAAAACATTGTTTATTTGGTTATTTTTTAAATTAAAAAAAAATATTGATTGACTTTTTAATTTCTGAAATTTTCAAGTCATTTGATTTTAATAATTTATTTGAAATGTTTTATTTTGTGTTGTCAAGAACGTTTAATGTTGTGTCTTATTTAATTATGATTATTCATTATCAGATGGTTTGCAAATTCAGAAAAAATATTATTATTTCTGCACCTTAAGTGTTTTTTAACTCTAATATTATAAACAATATTTTGAGTTTGTCCACATTTTTGTAGACAAGGACTGGATTCAACTCCCTAGGGAGCTGTTTATATTAACATATTACAACAGAGATGAAGAACATTTAATAGAAGGTAATATAGAAGTCCAGGCATCTACAGGGCTTATGACCTGTCAATGGCTGGTTTAAGTGGCTGGTTTTCAGCTCTTTAACTTCACAAACATCAACAGATAAAATAATTGAATGAATATGATGTTCAAATATTAGGCAGATTTGTGAAGTTAAAGTGCTGTAAAGCCTGGCCACTTAAACCAGCCATTGACAGGTCATAAGCCCTGTAGATGCCTGGACTTCTATATTACCTTCTCTTAGATGTTCTTCATCTCTGTTCTAATATTATAGTTTATTTTAGTTTTTCCAATATAGATTGAAAGGAAATCATGACAATTTTATTGGTAACTTTATGCTAGATTTATTATATTCAGGGACTTTGTCTTTCTGATTTTTTATCAATGTTCCTTTGATTGTGTAGAATGCAGGTTTAATGTTTAACGGTAGGGAATTAGATAATTGTTTAGATAAAATGTTATTTATAAAAAAAAATCCACCTCCATTATTATTGGCAATTATTCCATTATTATTGGCAATCTGTTTTTTAATATCAACTTCTTTTTTTAGAATTAATATTTGCTAGTAGAACATAAATTAACCTATGAGTCATTGAGTGGAGTGCGGAATGTTTATGGACAATGGGATGGTTTGAGGAAATATAAATAATTGTGTCAGTCAAGAAAGTTTATTTTTTCATCCTTTTCTATTTCTTAATTTAATTTAATTTCTTAATGAAATGAATTTAAGACATTAAGGAATGTCTGGAGTTCTAGGTCTGTTTCTGTAAAAAGGCAAAACATATCGTCTACGTACCGTCGCCATAATATAGTAGGTTTCAGAAACAGCGGATTGTTGAAAAATATTTATGTCTCCGATTTGTTCATAATTATGTCAGCAAGCAGTAGACTACAAGGCTGACCCATTGATATTTATTCGAAAATATTTAGTGATCACTGTTAAAATAAAATAGGGTGGAATTCATGTGCTTGGTGTTACAAACACACAGAAACCAAATAATACATTCGACACTCCAAAATGTGCCTGTGGGTCAGTGGACTAGATACATCCACAAAAAAGTTCGGAAACGCATCCAAAGGTTCAAATGACAAAAAATGTTCATTGTTGGGATCCTTTAAAGTACTATCCCAATTACGGCTCGTATCACAATGAGACGTTAACATTTACATTTAATTTTATCTACATAGTAAAATAAGGTTTTCTGTACGAAAAATATAATGTTTCTAAACACATTTAAAACGAAATACTTTGATAAAGAAGTTTGTGTAGCTTTAAAACGGTCGGTAGAAAAAACAAAAAAATAGTGGTTAAGAACAGAGTTGTTTTATATTTATTTTATTACATAAGTTAAAGCTTTAAATACTTTTAAAGTATTTAAATATTAGAGTAGTGCGTGCTTTAAATTATCACATTTCCGTATATTAGAGTTGAAATTAAGCGAATTTTTTTTTGTTCACTAGCGACATTTATTAAAAAATAAATTATATTAATATAGATGCGTATAACACCAGCATCATATTCAGCGATCATTTTGAAAATTTGGTATATAAAATGTGTATGTGGTAAATTCAAACTATTCTTATTTCTTAAAAATTAATTTAATATCCTTGGCATTATTGATGCCGTACTCGAAAAATTGGATTTTAACTAGATTAATGAGATTCATAAATTCAAAAATTTTTGAGCGTAGTTATAAAACTAGGAAACATAAAAGCCATGTATTTAATGCCCTAGCAATTTCTCAGGAACGCTATGCAAGAACGTCATTTTGGCACGAAACATATTCCTCGACATTAAGTCTGATGAGACCCATCTCCTGCCAACAGAAAGCGCAGCTTTCGCTGCCAAATCGCAAGAGGATTATTTTTATTTAAAACTTAACTGCGATATGTTTAGCTAATTTCAAGACTAACCAGCGTAATCCAACTTATAAATACAGTTACATGGTTCGTTTTCTATCCTTGTGGATAGAAATGGGGTAACTTTGGTTTATCTTTGACTCGAAGTAAATAAATTAGGCTAAATTTTTATCAGTTCTGAGTGGTGACTGAAATAATAACGCGAATCTTTTGTACACAAAGAGTTTTTGAAAAAACCAATATACATTTACCGTTCATTACACCAAAAAAATGTTTTTGCAGTGTGCAGATCTGAAAAGAGGTCACAAGACAATTAAAACGAATCCGGATATTTCTGAGTGGTCAAAAATACCTACATACATTTTCCTTTAACATAAAAAAAAAAACTTATAAAAAAGTGTTCAATATTAATTAAACATTGGTGTTACAAACACACAGAAACCAAATAATACATTCGACACTCCAAAATGTGCCTGTGGGTCAGTGGACTAGATACATCCACAAAAAAGTTCGGAAACGCATCCAAAGGTTCAAATGACAAAAAATGTTCATTGTTGGGATCCTTGCCTATATGTACGCTAAGATACCGCACAAATCGAACTGGGAAAGCGATTGTATAACCTTTTGCCGGTAAGTTATGTTTTATATCTTTGTCAATACTTGTTTAAAATAGCTATTTTTAAACATATGTTTTAAATTCGTGAGTTATTTCTTGTCTCTGTCCTGTTTAGTTATTCGGGCGAAAACGACAAACAAAGGTGACGCGTATGCGAAAGAGAGTGACATATTGAATAGAACTTACAGTAGACCGATGTAAATAGTCCGTGTTTTTTACTATGCCACGTATTTTGCTTGCCAAAGTCTACGTGATAGGACGTGACGACACTTGCTCCCTCCGCTTGTCATTCCCTTTCCTTTGGGAACCACTAATCAGCTCGGATTTATATGGAGTGTCATCTCTATATATTATAATATTTCAATATAAATATAATAGTATTGTTACGCTACTTCTTATGTTACAAATATTATCAGCATAATACCCACGCTTGTTTGCTAAACCAAATTCATCGTACATGGTGTAGTGGCGGCCTCCGTGGTGTAGTGGTCAAGACGCTTGACTCACGTACGGAAGGTTCCGGGTTCGATTCCCGGTGAGAACACAAAAATTAAAAATGTGATTTTTCTCAAGCCTGGGTGCTCTGTGATGTAATTCACCACTGTAATTAGGCCTCCTGGCCTGTTGTGGTGCAAAAAAAAAATGTAACAAATGTAAAAAAAAAAAAATGTACATATGTCGATTATCTGTTACACGGAGGTTAAGTCTTACGCTTCAGGTGCCAGTCCAGGGTCAATAAAATTTTTCAGTTTTAAACCATCAGACAATAAATATTTTATGCCGACCATGCCAGGAATCGAGCCCGGGACCTGAAGCATGGTAAGCGAACGAGCCAACAACCACACGACGAGGCGGACTTATCTCCAACCGATTTACTTTTTTAGTATTGTATTTTACACACAGAACTGTAGTCTTCATCCGCCCGGACACGGAGAGTATACGGTAGGTATATTACATAATACGCATGAATTACCTTCTCGAAAATGGCACCCTTCTAATTTCGTTCCAACCCCTTGGATTATATAAATCAAATATTACACACACACCTATTCGTTACACTTTCGTACCCCCTCGCTTTAACCTTGGTTCGATTATAACCCAAATAACGGTATGGACTCCTGAATGTGAGGTTCGAGTGTTTCCATCAAAATAACATATTACAACAGAGACGAAGAACATTTTAAAGAAGATAAAATAGAAGTCTAGGCATCTAGAGTGCAGGGCTTATGACCTGTCATTGGCTATTTTAAGTAGCCACTTTACACATTGTGTAACATTCACCATTCTACCCATATTTGATTCCTTCAATTCTTTCATCTGTTTATGTTTGTGAAGTTAATGAGCTAAAACCTTTATATGCGGGTGAGATTCATCTAATTGAATTATTTCACCAACATATTAGGCAACGCCTGAAAACTTTTTTTTTAAATTTCTTTAATTCTTAATGGACCAGCCAGTGACAGATTATAAGCCCAGTAGATGCCTAAACATATATATTACCTTCTCTAAAATGTTCTTCATCTGTGTTGTAATATGTTAATATTAACAGCTCCCCAGGGAGTTGAATCCAGTCCTCACTTTGTATTATATATAAATACTCGTACTAAAGTGGTATTAGGGAGAAATTATTTAGGTAATTAATGTGTTGTGTTTATCAATAAGAGATTTTGTTTACCAAAAATATTTTTTTCGATGAAATCATACAGCGCACAAATTGACAAGTCAATTTGTGCGCTGTATGATATTTATGAATCGTCTTTCTTTAATTACATCGAATATACTTTTTCAAAAGTCCATGACGCCCAGAAAATAAAGTTTATGTCCAGTTTGTTCTTTTAGAAGAAATTCCTAGTCTTAAATACCACAGAAATATAATAAAATATCATTATTTTTTTTATTGACTTTTGATGATTTCGTAAGTTACGCTTGACATGTGTTTAGTTTATTTTGTTTCGTTACTAAATACTTATGCAAATAACGTATTAGTATATGTTACTGCACACGCACACGCAGCTTGTTCATAAATGTACGCAGAAATGTGGCACGGTCAAAAAATAAACGATGGAAAATGCTTAGTATAGTTATACTAGGTCGTAAATATTTTTAGAGTAACCTTTTTCTTATACTTCCGTATTCCTTGGTATAAGGAAAGTTTATAAGACCCTACAGGTAATAAGACACCACAGCTGTAAATACGACATTTCTCTTTATTGCTTAGAACAAAAGCGTTGCTAATTTTTGATTTGATTTTTGGTCTGACAACAAACGTGACAGATGGTTTCAGTTTGCGCTTGTGATTCTCGACCTGAGTACTTACGGCCCAGTACCGTGTTGTAAACTAAAACATATGTTTCGGGTCTTGACCACGAAACTTCAAAACGAAAATACCTCCTACTTTTATTTGAAAATTGAAAAACTCAATGTTTTTAATGTAAAAAAAATATTATTAAATTTTTAAAATTTAGACGATTTTTAATGTCTTAGACTGGCAACCATTCCACAAACCCCTACCCTTCCTCTCCTTAGTCGCTTCCATCGTTCGCGTCCGGTGCGTATCGCTTCGTTGGTCAAATACCTATGTTGTCATTTAAAAAAAAAAAAAAATTTGAAAGTACATCATAAAAAAAATTCCTCTAAAGTTCGCGGTGTGGCCCTGAAAAATGTGTTTACGCTGAAACCTAATGGATTGGGTATTTTGCAACCAGCTTGTAGCTACTACCTCATCGTCAGCCACTTTTGACAGCTGTGGTAGTGAGTGTACTAAGCTATGTCCAGAAAGAAACCAATATTCAATTATCGTACCAACTTCGAAATCCATTCACCTATATCCAGAATATATAGGTATGGAAATAAGTTCGAAAAAATATTTGATATTTTTCATACAAACTCTGTAAATGCATTAAAATGTAATCTCATTCGTTATTTTTTAGAAAAGGAATGAATTTATTTAAAAAATATTAATAAATTTAACTTTGTTTTTTTTGGATACGTATTTTTGTTTATTTCTTTATATATAAATTGTACATTTGTGGTTTCATTGCCAAATTCCCACCAACTGATAATATAAAGATGTTATTAAGATTAATTAAGTTTTCACATTGATCCAAAAAACGTATTATTTATAAAATCTTATTGTAGCATTATTTTTCTTTTTCATTAAAACCCAGCTAAATACTAGTCACTTTATGTTTATGTTAAATTATTCTCAATTTTTATTTGCTATATTTATATTTAGAACATAAGGTTTTCTCACTTCAATTTGTTATCTTTTATTTGTCATCTTATATTTGTAAGTTTCTTTTTTACTTTTTTGCAGTTTAAAAAAAATATAAAAAATTACTAATTTTTTTAGTTTTAATTATTTAATTGAATTATATAGTTATATTGTATATTACATAATGAATTGTTCACTGCTGTGATTATTTCTGTAAATTTTTTTATTGTTAAAGGTTCTTTGAATCGCTGATATATAAATAAATAAATATTAAAATAATATTTCTATTTTGACCAGGTAAATGTCATCGGCGGGACCCAGTTCCTGCACCCGATACTACCCTGCGAATTTCTCGATTCACCCGAGTTCGAGTCATGTCGTGCAAATGTTGATGAAAAATTCAAGGTACTCAACTCTCTCCTCACCCTTACATTTGTCTTTTGAAATGTTTACTCTAGGGAATTAGCTCTACCCTTTACTCTGCATTCAGCTTTTAATTAATAATGCAATTAAAATTACATGCATTCCTTATTCCGAGCACGTAATGTTATGTAGTCAACATAGTTTTACAGTCCGTAAGACTTAAGGCCATAGTATTATAATGTAATATTATGTAAATATCAAGACTATTTCATTCCGCACGATACAACTTAAATGTTCAGGCAATTTTTAAATTTCTCATTTTTATAGTTCAAATAATGTACTTAATTCCGAAACTACTGAAATTACAAAAACTCTTTATCTTTACTAATATTTTCTACTTTCCTATAAAAAATATAATGGATTCATGTTAATATTTTTAAATGTTAATTGCATTTATGCAGGATATTTCTTCATGGATTTGATTATTTAGGATAATTGCTGATTAATGTTGCCTGTTAAGTGGTTTATTATATGTATATTTTTTTATTTATTGTCATTATATTCATTTTACAAAAACATACAGTCACCAACGATTTAATGATAAAATAAAAAAAAGGTTTTAAGACAGACCAGTGAAATTTGTAAATAAAAATCGTACATTTTAAATTATGGATCAACAAAAGAGTGTGTTTGAAAGCAGATGAAAATGGTATAAAAGAAAAGCAGGTGGGGGCGTATCACAACTTAATAGAATAAGTCTTATTTTTTTAAAATTTATTATAATTTATTTTTATACAAATCAAAGAGCATGTTAAATATATCAATAGATAAAAAAAAAATAAAGTTTGAGCAAGAATAAAAGAGAAAAGAGTATTGTGCATAGTTAGTGCTACAGACTGGGATATGGAATAAATATGTATTTCTTGTCACGCGTAAGGGGACATTAAAATTATTAAAATTGTTAAAATACAGTATGTGAGTATGTTTCATATATACATGTCGATGTGCGTATGCATATGTGTATATTTTACACGTAGGTGCTAGCCTTCCTTACGCATGTAGATGCTTATAAAATCACCTACATGGTATGGATTGCTAGCTAGGCCAGTATCAACCGTATAAAAGCTTCCCTTCGATAAAATAACCCACACATATCATATTGGTCCCAGACAATTAAAAAGTTCGTCTTCAAGCAGACTATAACAGAAATCTCCATTCAAGAAATTCCAAAAAAGGGGGACTATAATGAAATAAAGCAATAAATAAATATTATATAAAACTTGAGTGTCTGAAAGGTAAGATAAATACAAATAAATATACAAAAAAATACTGGATGGCCTGCCCCCTGTGTTCACCGTTCTAGCTCAATCAAAAGCAAATAAGACCGTTTGCCCCGGTAGGCAATGTATACGAAACAAAAATGTTACTATAGTCCTTAAAATAAAGCTTGATTAGAATGATAGCTGTCAAACTAATTTCATTAGTGATGGGAAATTACTGATAACTGATCAAATGGATTATATCAGTTATTTCATGCAATCATGAAACTCTGTTTCCGAAAATTGATATAAAAAACGCAAAAACAAGCCTATTATAGCGTGTTTAACACAATTTCTCACCAAAAAATTAGACACTTATACTTTTTCCATGAACAACATCAAATGAATAATGTTTTTATTCGATCAATTTACATTGACGTTACATTGATCTCTAACGTTTTTGCAAATTGATGTAACCTTGTAAGAACGTCGTTAATAATAAGGTTTATTTTAGTTTTCTTTTAGTTTAAAAGCTGATTTTTTACATTAATGTTGATTCATGTTTCAAGCATTGTATATAAAAAAAAAATTAACACGCCAAATACAAATGATTTTTTGTGTGTCCATATAAATAACTCCTTTGACTTTACTACAAAGTTATGTCGTCACTTTTTCTGACAATTGTCATTTTAATCATGTTACATTTTAAGGACTATAGCTTTATCATTTTAATAACTATGTTGAGTCATGCAGACATACCATTGATTCGATTGTAACATAACCTCACAAATATGAAAACTTTGACAATATAAGACAATATGTTTAATAAAAGTTTTCAAAATATAGCTAAATATTACGAACACTCACCTGCTACAGTTCAGTTTTCTTGAATAATATGTTAAAAAAATACAATAAAACACCTGATGTCTGCTGATCAAAGTTTTTATAGCACCAAAAAGTAAATTTTGTATCGTTTAATATAACAAAATTGATTATGGGCAAGATTTAGAAGAGGGAGTCCAAAACCTTAGCTATGTGTCGGTATGCCCCCCTGTTGGTTTTGCCTCAGACTTACTCTAATATAGGTAGGTACATGCAAATTATATCACTCATAATCATATTGAAATATTGATTTTTAAGCTGCAATACTTCATTTTTCCTGGACGAGCACCTAAGCCGTTAGACTGATTGATTACCTTACATTCATTTAACAGATAATCGAGCTTAGCTGCATTTGGTTTACCAATGCAGTGCCTTCTGCACTATTTAGTGAGGAAAGGGAGATGATGATGACGATAAATAATTCTGACCATTTGTGTTATTTATTCAGCAATGAGCATGAACTAGTATACAAGAAAAAAGTTAAATAAACTTAATGTTATTATATATTTGTATATAACCACTTAACGACTTTTCTATGTCTACCGGTTTCGAGACGAACCTGTCTCTTTGCATACAAAACCCACTACACACCTTCACCGTTGTTTGCACAAAAATATAAAACCAACACGACATGCATTTTAATAAGCACATGCACTGATTATTTTTTTCTTTTTTTTCTTTTTAACATATACATTTTTTATTTTTGCTGGTGGTTTATCTAAACTGTCTAAACTGGGGATAGCTTCCCCGTTCTAAGGTAGTAAATTATGTATTTTATAATAATATTAAAAATTAATTATAGTTTTATTATTATGTGTGCTTTTTTAGTCTTAAAAGTAGATAATAAATATCCAGGGAAAACATAAATAATACCAAAATCTTTATATTCTAAGTCCTAAGTCATTACTAGTAAAACAAGAAATCAGCTTACGCCCTTCTACATCGGAAACCAATTTCTCTGACTCCCTCCGACCAACATGGATTAAAAATGCAGTCAACACCTTCTTCAGCCTGGCAATCCCACCACATTTCCATGAATTTAGGATAAGGTTATAAATTATAAAGATATTCTATGTTGTTTGAGAAATATTTGAAAAAAGGTAGAGGGGATGGAGAGAGGGGTATGTTTAATAGGGGGACCATTACAGTAAAACATCGGATAAAGGACTATATTAAAAGTTTGTTTGATTATTGATCAAAGGAACATTATTTTTTAAAGCTTTCCTGATGTGAAATATTTCCATATTATTTACTTTTAATCCTTTATTATTTGTATATTTTAACTTCTGTATTTTTATTAAAGGCATGATTTAAATTGATAAAGCGATTTGCGAATTCAGAGAAATTATTATTGTGAAGACACCTTATATGTTCTTTAACACGAATACCAAAGTTTTTTGATGTTCTTACAACGTAAACTGAACGACAAGAATAACATTTTAATAAGTAAACTCCTGAATAATTAAATAAACTATTTTTATCTTTATTATTATTATTTATTTATTTATTTAGTTCTATGTAACATGGTCTAATATATATTTACAACACAATATTTACATCTATACTTATTCTAACATTATTCATCACTATTATACACTTAGTATCCTAATTTATAATATTAACTGTTTCATATGTACATTTTCATTAATTATATTCACTATTTACACTATATACTACCTAATATTTTTCACATGTATACTTTTTACATTTAATTTTAAATATATTTACATTAATTTCATATTTTATGCTTCTGGCATTTCTTCAAATACTTTTATTCCCTTGTACATAAGGCAGTTCTGGGACATTGCTTTTGATTTCTTTTCCAGTCTTATATTTTTAGATCCTCTTATTGCATAGTTATGAAAGGACTCATTATTTTTAAGTTTATTTTGAAAATATCTCGGAACTATTCCTTAAATAATTTTGTTTATTATTAAGCAATAATTTATTAATATTGTTATTTGTATAAAAAGCAGGTTTGATATTTTTTGGTAAAAATTTGGATACATGATCTTAAAACCGGTAGACATAGAAAAGTCGTTATGCTTTAATATATTAGACCACAAAGTTAATACTTTGAATATTAATAATTAAATAAACGTTTAATCGTATTATTTATTTATTTTATCAAGAAATATTATTTATAGGATACAAAAATAGTACGAAACAAAAAAGCAAACGTTTCATTAATTAAAATACCATGTTACTTACGAAAAGTTCACCGTTTCGTGAACAGTTCGTGCTTATTGAATGAGACATTAAACGGAAAGAACTTTGCAATAAATAATTCCATAACATAACACACACGTCGTTTCCTTTTATAGGAAAACGATGGCATGTGACAAAGCAACAAGTTGGCTTCAACAAAACTTAATACGGTATTGCGTGGGAAATAGTTACTGTATGAGTATGAAAATTTGCGGATTGTTTTGTATAAAAGTTTTAAGTAGTGGGGATTTAGCTCTTTTTTTTATTTTTTAAAAATAAATACTATTTGAGTATGTCTTAATGCTTGCAGACTGGCCGGATTTCCTCCCAAGGGAGATATTAATTTTTAAATTTATTTCAACAGAGAGGGAAAACATTTTCGAGAAGGGAATATGGAAGTCTAGGAATTTACAGGGCTTATGACCTTTCTTTGGCTGGTTCAAGTGGCCACTTTACACACTGTGTAACATTTACCATTCTGCATAGTGTGTAAAGTGGCCACATAAACCAGACAATGACAGGTCATAAGCCCTATAAATGCCTAGACTTCCACATTCCCTTCTCAAAAAAGTTTTCCCTCTCTGTTGATATAAATTTAAATATGAATACTGTTTATTATTATTATTTAACATTATTTATTGTAAACCTACAAGATGATTTTTCGTGGACATTTGCAACATAAACCAATTTATTAAATTCACAAGAATCCACCATACTTCTCTCTTTTATTCAAACTAATAAAATATGGTTAGTAATTTTAGTACCGAAAACGGACTATTTAAATTTATCAAGTTTTATTATATTCTTGAATACTGGCCACAATAAATCGTTGCTATTTTGTTGGTATTCCTATTTAAAACCATATTTTAATGTGTTCTACTAAAATGTGCGAGAAATTGAAAGCATTTCATGATTTTTTTAAGGATAGAGCTGTGTTTAACTTTAATTTTCAGCAACTTAACTTTACTATGTTGTGGTGATTGAATACATGTTTATTAAGCTAGTTTTGTATCAAATGTAATTATTTTACTAAGAAATTATCTTTTTTAATGGGTGCCAACTAAACAAAGAAAAAAATGTACAAAATCAGATATTGGGACTGTGCTAATAACTAACATGATGTAGTGTTATTCGTGAATATTTGAATTATTGTCACATGCCAATCAAAATTTTACATGCACTGTTGATATTTTGTTTGTTTATTATTTGTGACAAATAAAGTCAATTATTTAAACATGAGTATTAAAAGGATAAGCTTATTTATAAAAAGAAATACTGCGAAGAAAAATTTATTTAAGACATTGTTTTTAATAGAAAGAGCGTTTCTATCTTCACCTGATTCAGATTGAGTTATGCTTTGTCTTTTTGTAATAATTTTAAATCTATTCAATAATTATAAAAAATACCACGACTTTAATTTTTTTCCATGTACACGAAAATTTTAAAGGTGCCAATAACTGACAAATTGCTGTGCCAATTAACAACTGTAGGTGCCAATAAATGGCTTAAATAGTATATTTTAAATCATCTTTTTTATCTTTCAAAAATGAAAAATTCTCTTAATTTCAATTAAAAGTTTAAAATCAATTAACATTTGTTGATGCAAAAAAAAATTGTTGACATTTAAATAATTATTGTTTAATTTAAAAATAAATATTGACTCAATCGAAATGCTTCAAGTGCCAATCATTGGTGGTTTTACCCTACATTAGTGTTGACGAATATTCTAAATAACACGCTTAAGATATTTTTATCATCATGTTTTTTTATCTAACATATATTGTAACGGTAAGTTTGGAAGCCACCAGATCTGTTTATCTAACAGGATCTATAACAGGGCTATGGATAAAACCGAGAAACTCTTTTCAGTTATCATAGAAAAGGGAAAAGCGACGAGACCACGGGATGTGTTTAAAAGATTGATTAGGATATCCGGGGAATCAACAATATTAAAAACAAATAATTTTTCATTAAATTTACCATCACTTGATAAAAACTGCGGAGTTCAGTGATCAGGGATAACCCAAGAAAATTTTCAGCACTAATGGATTGAAGTGAAAAAATAAATTTAACCCTCCTTGAAGGGAAAGATTCCTATCGCGATTCCCAATCATCAAGAAAGCATTTAAAGACATTTTTTATCATTTTTTTTATCATTTTTATCATTTTTTATCCGATTGAGATATTTCTTTAGTTAGGAGTAGATGGACACCATCAACAACAAAGGAATGCTTTCATTTTAAGTGTCAATTCGCGAATCGTTGCTGAACCTCCAGATTCAAAGGAGATAAGCCCGTTAGACTTGGGAGTGCATCGATCATGTTCTTTATACTCTAGCAAGAGCCAGAAGAGTTGGTTTTTGTCCACTTAAAATAATTTGCCAAAATATTGCAACTCAGTTGAGTGTGCCCTACGGCCAGCTGCATAGCACACAATGCATTAAAAAATAGTTTTTTAATAAATTGTTGATGTTTCAAAAGATAACCCCAAGCTGGCTCTGGCCAAGCGTGCAATTTTGTGGAAAGCCCTCTTTCTCGAATTCACGGCTTTTCTAGTTTGGGAAGTATTAAGAAAATTTATTTTAAGAATAACACCAAGGTTTGAAGCCTAATTTAAAGCTCAAATAGAAGAACCAAGGTATTCGATAGCAGGAGGACACACAAAGTTACCCTTTAATCGTAAATATTGGGATTTTTGAAGATCTACACTTAATTTGTTTCCAATACCCTCATCGGCTACTGTATTTATCACTTATCTGCGTCTATTACCCATAATCAAAATACATCTATCATCAGCAAAAACCTCGATCATACATGATGAAGGAAGGGGAAGTTCTAGAAAATCATCGAAGAATACATTCCACAAAAGTGGTCCCGAAACAGAGCCTTGAGGACATCAACATGAAATCTCACGTGATAAGAGTGCACTTCCTAGGGAATACACAACGTTTTGATTTGAGAAATAACTTATTATAACTTAAATAAATTTGCAGGTATTTGTCGAAGTCATACCTTGGATATAATCATTGGCCACATAGCATGATCAAAGGCACCTGAGATATTAAGTAATTTAATTAAGACATATTTTTTGATTATATTTTTAACACAATTGCTTATTGAAATGATGGTGTCTTTGGTATAAATATTGGATGTAAGCCCAAATTGCCTAGCATTTATTGGCAGAGTTACATTTGAGTAAGACACAAGTCGTTTATTTTTAGTCATTCCAGTATTTTTCCTAGAATAGGCAAAAGGGTGATTGGTCCATACGCTTTAGGATCAGTACTTGGCCGATCGCTGCGTTTAGGAATAATTTCGATCAATCCCGTTTTTCAGTAATCGGGATGACACTTTCGGAATGACAACTTTTAAACATGGTAAGGAGTTCAAATGGGGCTAAAGATCAGCACCTTTGTACAAGCGCGGGATCAATTTTATCTAGACTAGATGCTTTATTTAGATTGAGATTGGAGATGATTTTTCCAAGTTCTAATGAAGAGACAGGTGGTGACAACAAAGTCAATGGAAATTATAATAAGTGTTCTCTGATCTGTTTATGGTGAAGAGAATCAGAAGTTATGTCATTTGTAGAGGTAAGTGAGTCAAGCAGAACTGAAGCCGTGTCCACGGCAGTGAATGTAATGATGCAGGTCAAAGGATTTTTTACGCCAGTAATGGGCTTATCTTGCAAACTATTATTGGAAATAAACTTGCATGACATAAAATTGTGCGATATGTAAATCTTCTAATAAGATATGAAAACAATTCACCATATTATGTGAATTCTAGTAGCAAATATATAAATTATCTTATCAAGATACATTACAATAAAATAGTCTTAATTATGAATTTCAGTAGTAAATATATAAGTTATCTTTTCAGAATACAATACGAAAAAATATTGTCAATTTATAACAAAACAGATTATAGATATTTTCTAAAAATAAAATTAAATGGTATTAAAAAATATTTACAAGATAATTCATTATTCGTCATTCATGTAAGCGTTCGAATTATACCACAGAAAATGTTCTTGGATGTTACTAGTGCGAACAATCAGTGTGAAGAAGTACTTCATTCAAATAATTTCGCCAAAATGACAAGAAAGATCATTTAAAATGCTTAGATCAAATCGGAATATGAAATTTTCACAAACTTCTCCTCGCTTCGACTTAAGGTGCATGCCAACTCCAGGGCTCCAAATGGTGGACACCGGCATCGAAAATCATAGATTCCTTTAATAAAACCATTAAAATTATTTCTAATTGGTCCTGACAGAATTTGATTGAGTCACTGTATTTGAAATATGCTGATACAATATAAAAATATATGTCTTGGAAGATTATCTCGACCACAGATAATGTTTGTGATGACAAACGGTTTGAGAATAAATATGATGTGTGTGGATTGAAGAAGAAAATCAAAGCCAATAAATATTATAGTGAAATTAATTTGGCCAATTCCTGTAGTGAACCCCCAAATGCTTATGGTTCTTGTACAATAATCAAATCCAGTTAATAAGTAACCGGAACTTTTCTCACTTAAGCGGTAGTGGTTTTGGCACGCCTAAGGTTCAGCTGACCTAATTTAACAGCCATAATCGATTTGGCCTCTGAAGTCTCTTAGTAAGGCCGCTTTGTACGCAGGGTAGTCTTTATCTTCGGTCGGGTGATTTGCAGGCCGATTGAATTTTGTGCATGTAGCGCAAATCGGGATATCTTTATTTTTAGGACAGTCATCACGACTGTGTCCTGTTGCGCAGAGGGAACATCGAATTGTTTCTTTGAAAAACTTAAAGGAGCGTCCAATCATTTGACACTTTGAACAGATTGTGAGCCCCGAGAAGGCGTGTATACTACAAACAGCCCAGTGAGTGGAGGGGTAGAGGAGCTTTCAATATAATTTGTGACTACAATCATTAGGTTTCTCGCTCATTCCAATACCTGTCAAAAAATATACCTGTAAAAAAAAGACTTTTTAGAAACTTAAGTTATTATGACAGATGGTTAAAAGTTATATTTAATCATGATTTAGTTGCTGGAAATCACTAATTTTATTTGATCCATTCCTGTTTGTAGGTAAATCGGCGATGCATGTTTTCGCTATGAATGATTGTCGGCCTCGGTGAAATTATCTGTAATCATGGCGTTGGTAGTAGCAATTACAGTCTTGTTTTACTACTTCTCGAAGGAAGTAGTTTTTTATTGCGCACAATAATCATTTACCTCGGCCAACAATAATGAAGACTTCCAAATGTTACAAATAACAGAACTCTTCTGTTTTTTTACAAAAACAATTAAATTATGTATGACGATACTGATTTCGGGATAAGCACGGGCATTATAAAAATAGTATTACCTGGTTTTTTATTTATTTTGAATCTGGACACACATAAACATATTCTCATGTGTTTTCTAATAATAACAATGTACATATTTAAATTATTGTAAGTCATCAAATACATATTTCTTAACCTTCTGTTTGAATTTTGATATTAGTTAAAGTTTGAAAATTCCTGGTGGATGTTCATTGTTATGTATTTATGAAATAAATGGCGAGCGAGACCCAAATCCACAAATTTGGAATACCCAGTGACCTGTTTCATCGCTTTTGCGATATCTTTGAAACCGGAAGCTGGTAACTTTTTTTTGGAAAAACGTTGAATTTCACGGGCTTTATGGGATGGTGCCGAGTCTTGTTGAAACGTCCAATAGTTTCTGCCGATTTTTTTACGTGCCTATGGTAACAACGCATCATTTAAAATCTTTTCACGGTAGATTTGCTGATTTATCTTTATTTATCTTTACGGCCCAAACCATCACTGATGCAGGCGCTTGCTTTCGCAGAACAATTCGCTGGTCTTAATTGTATTTTAATTTGCACTGTAACCATACACGATCGTTTTGTTTGTTTATACATTGCTGAACAGTAAAAACTTTTTTTTCAGAAAAGACCAAATTTTCTAGCTCGCCACTAACGTGCAAGTGTTTTAACACCTTTGCTCTTGCTGGGCGAACTGCCTTTTGTGCAGGTGTTAAATCTAGCACTTTTTGTATTTGTAGGGCTTCAATCGTAGTTAATTTATTAATATGCGCCCCATGTTACGAGCACACACATCGAGATTTTTCGCCAATTGAACTGGGCTTTGTTGTGGATTACGTTGAATTCTGGCCTTCATCTTTCGAACCATTTCTGTCGATGTTGCTGTTTTTGGATGTCTACTTTATGACTTTTTTTTATGCTCCCAGTATCATTGTAACGTAAAATACACAAACATTTTGTTCACATGTAAATGTCGTAGCTCATTAATAATGGCTGGATGCGATTTTTCAGCCACTGTTGAGTTTGAATTCCATTTCGATAACTTTTTAAAACTGTGACGTAAAACAATATGCTTCGGTAGAATTATTAACAATATAACAGACTGGCACGTGTCAAAACATGATGGCACTGGCATTATCCGTTTGGTTGCTACAGCAGCGTAAAGTTGGTAGCACTTCGAGCGCCTACCCCTGTATTTATAAAAAAAAACAGTAAAGATAGAGAATACACAATCATATGTTAGTAATTTAATATAATTATTTTTAAGACCTTTTTACAGACTGCTGCGCGGTAAATACACGACTTCTCAGAGAAATAACGCGCTATAATTATAGATATACCAATTTCGCTCTGTTGCATAGAACAAAAGCGTTGCATTGATTTTTAGTTTGACAACAGACGTACAACGGTCGGTTTCGTTGCTGAGCTAGCGATTCTTGACCTGGCTACCTACGGGCTATTACTTCGCTGAAAACTGTAGCTAACTTTGTGATTGATAATCTAAGAATGTCCTTGAATTTTTCGTTCGGATAGGCGTCTCTAAAGCAGTAGCGCGTTATTACTATGAAGTTTAAATACATAAATATATTGTTGCGGCTCAAGTTTTTGACTATTCTATCTCCTAGAGGGTAATGTCTGAAAAATAAATTATTTAAAATATTTATTTCAAATTTATGGATTTACTATAAGTTGCATTTTTCTATTATTTCTAATATAAACTAATTTATGTTTGAGAAAAATCACATTTATTTTATCTGATCTCACCGGAAATCGAACTCGGAACCCTCCGTGCGTAAAGCAAAAGTCGTAGCCACGTGGACTACACCACGTGGACCGCCATTATTTATAATCTTGTAATAAAGTTACGCCAAGGCATAGTGGTAAAGTAAGGATGGGAATACCATCCTAATTATAGTTGTTTTAATTTCACCACTATGCTTGTAAGGCCCTATATGTGCTGATTTGCTCTGGTGTACCGAGTATCTTTTTTGCGTTTATTGCTGTTTGACTTCCAGAAATTATTTTGTATGTCCGGTGAAAGCACTCTCTCTCTCTCCGCATAACCGAAAACCGTTTTGAAGACTGCGGGTCTTCCTATCGGTTTCTCTCGTACTAAAAATCAATGTTTTTTTGACAATAAACGAATTACATTTTTTTTTAAAACCATTAACCGCAATATCAATTTAACTCTACCGCTTTCATTGTCCCTTTCACTGTGAGTTTGGCAAATTATATGAATGGCTTGTCGGATATTCCTATTCTTCCTCATGACCATATTGCAAACACGGATGATAATAAAAACTGTGTTTACTTATATTAAATACTTACAAACGTTTATTTCCATCACGGTTTTTATTTATTTATTTATTTAATCCAATATATAATACAAATACATTATTTACAAAATAAAATGTGTATACAATAGGTACATTCAATAAAATTTCCTTTTTATTTATGGGTGTAGCCACTCCACTGGCCCACAGGCACGTTTCGGAGTGTCAATGTATTATTTATTTTATACATAATAGTACATACTTTGATATCAATTGTTGTGTAAAAATTCAAAAGAAAAATAAAAACAGATTCTAAAACATACCATAAAATGAGAAAGGATTTTAAAAAAATAAATATATATTCTGACAAATGAATCAAATTCCTCGGCTTCCTGTCTAGTCTTTTTAGCAATCCATTTATGGACCAAAATTTTGAATACTTTTTTTTTCATTTTGCTTACCGATATGTCCATACTTAAAAAGTTGTATGGCTTAGGCGGCAGAAAATTATAGTGCCTTTGTCCGTAATTGGTTTTTTTTTTCTTTGGGAGCAAAAATATTGTTTTTTTGTCTTTGCCTAGTGTCGTAAATTTGTTGTCCGTAATTATGCCTGTCAGGCTTTTGATGTAAGTGTCTTAAAATTGTCATTATTTGATTTAGGCTTATTTTTATAAATTTAGTAACATAAATGAAGATTATCATAATCATTTTTTATCAAAAATCACTTAACTGCGCGCCCTTTGTATAAGTAACCAAAAGATGACTTCCATTATCATGCATTCAGCATCGCGTATTTCAAGGTAATTAACTTCTTCAATTGAACAAATTTCAACATGGATGGAGAACGTTTTAAAGAAGGGAATATGAAAGTCAAGGCATTTACAGTAATCAAATATAAGCAAAATGGCGAATGTTACCCAGTGTGCAAAGTGGTCACTTAAACCAGCCAATGACAAGTCATAAGTCCTTTAAATGCCTTGACTTCCATATTCCCTTTTCTAAAATGTTCTCCATCCCTGTTTTAATTTGTTAATCTCAAAGACTCCCTAAGGGGTATTATCCAATCTTTTGTCTACAAACGTTTGGACAAACTCAAAATATGGTACTTCAATTAAATCAAGTCACGGAAAAGGGATTGTTAGTACTACGTTTGACAATTATGGCACCAGGTGTTAGAAAGATAACATTATTCCCCTTTGTTAGAAAAGAACAGCACAAAATATTTGTTCAGTCAATACGCAGAGACATTGTACTCTTTTGACAATACATATGAGTCGTCTGTTTCCAATACCCGCTATCTTCATAGGGAGAAAGCGGGTTTTGGGAATAGGCGACTCATATGGAAAATAACCAACTATTCTGCACATTCAACCAGACAGGCGCGTGGCACAGTTGTTAAGACGGCCAACTGTGAAACTGGCGTCGCGGATTCGATTCCCGCCAGTTGCAAGAAAAAATCTAAGAAAGATTTTTTTCTCAATTGGTCTGGGTGTTGGGGCGTATTTTTCTTTACTTCTTTCCATATCCTCTCTATCCCCCCTGCTGACAAGCATCAAAATAGAGGCTAAGCGGGTAATTCTTTTTTTTTTAATCTCCAAACGAAGATAATTTCGCAAATATCGGTCACTGTATTGTAAGATACCCCTGAGAGTCTCCCATTTTTATAACAATCTAAAACTTCTGTTTTTAACTTAAATGTGTGTCAGGTGTCCATAGTGGCAGCCAGTTCGTGCCGGTATCTGTACTGGCAGCGCTCTTCGCTGGAGTATATGTTCGTGAAAGAGACATACCTGGCCAGCGTGGTGGGGACGCTGGTGGCTAGAGATGTGGCCACGAAGCTGTACGCCATGAACAGCAAGCTAGTGACCGAGGGCGGCTCTCACCTGGACATCCGACTGCCGGGCGTGGCGGGGGCCGTCACCACCTCGGAGTACCGCAGCCCGCCAAGGGTCCTCAAGGCCAAGCATAGTCTGGGTGAGAATATTACTACATTTTCATTTTTAGTCGCATTATTTTGGTCGCCTTATTACTCAATTTATTTAAAATAACAATTTACATATACATATAAACAAAACACAGGAAAAAAATGTTTTAACAATATACCTACATATAATACATTTTTTTATTTATTAAAAAAAAGTATTTGTTATTATTAATGCTTTATCAAGTTAGTTCATAACATCTTAAGAACTAATATATACTTTTAATAATATTTCAGTTTTTTTTATCAAAATTTCTCAATAACATATTTTTTCAAATTAATTAAAAATATTTCGAAGTTTTTTATCTCCTTTATTTCGTCAGGAAACTCATTGTACAGCTTCAATCCCTTGTACAATGAGTTTTGAGATTATATCTTTCTCCTCATTGGTAATCTTTTTATATCCCTTGTTTCATATATATGACATTATTGGTTAAATTTTATTATTGTTTTTATTTTATTCATCCCCTTAATTATTTTATGTATAAAAACTGCTACATTATTTTAAATTTGCTGCTTTACTTCTGAGCATGCCAATTGCTTTGTGCATTCTTTCTACATTAGAATATATATTTCTTTTGAGTATAATTCTCATCGCCTTATTTTGAAGAATTGGTATATTTTTAATTTCTCTTTCATTACATAAAAATAGAATGAAAAAACAGTAATTTATGTATGTACATATGATTGTTTTAAAAGAACCCTACTCTTTATATCCATTACATTTCGCAATCTTCCCATAAACGAAATTTAAAAAAAAATATGGTTACATATAGAGAATATGTTTTGAAATTCAAATACCTATGCAATTTAACCCCGAGATACTTTATTTCATCCACAGAATTTATATTTAAATTATCAATATTAATTTGTATCCCTGGGGTATATTTTTTGTCCAAATATTCATATATTTTGTTTTTGAGATATTTAATTTTAATTTATTCACTTTTAACTATTTTAATATATTTTTCAAATCGTAATTTATCTTATTTATCATTGTATGATAATTATCTCTTGATATTACTAGTACATACGTAGGTACTAACTATGCACGACACTCTCCTATTACGCGTTTACATTCCTTAGCCAACAAATTTACTTGTGATATAGACATTTTTAATACGACGATTATCCATTTTAAAACGTTCTTAAATGCACTGTTTTAAACTAATTATTAATGTCGTAATAAAACTTTCTTTTTCATACAATTTTTTCTCTTTTTTTTATTTATTATTATTATTATTATTTATAATAATCTTTTTCTGAAATTAATGTATCAAATACTTTTGTTTACCAGATATTACGTTATTATCTTTTATATACTTACTGTAAACTAGTTTTTATTTTTTGTTTTTAACGATAATTTGTTAATACCGTTTTTTTATACGTATAAGTATATGTAAAAATAATGTTTTTTTTTAAATTCTTTACAAGTTATTAACAATTTGCTTTTTAATTCAATTACTTTTCTTTTATACATATATGTATTTTTTTTATAGTGAATAGTTTCACTTTTTATTTTGCATGGCAGTATGCTTTTTATTGTTTCTACATGTATAAAAAAGCGTTGTTTATCTTTTAAATTATTACTTACTATATTTGTACTTACCTGTTTATTTTTTGTAAATGCCTCTTGGGCGTATTGTAAAATTAAATAAATAAATAAAATAAATAAATATGTAAACCAGTGCATTATCTGCAAAAAGTTAAATCTTACAATATTTTAGAGATTTACCGATGTCATTTATGTATTTGTCCTCTTATGATTTCCCTAAATATTTCAATTTTGTAGGCCATTTTCAACGAGTTGTAAATAACTCACTACAAGAAAACGGGAACAAAGTTGTGGTAGAGCGGGGTGCGAACTTCAAACCTCTGATCCATGAGTCCGCAATACTAGCCACGGGACCACAACCCGGGAAAATTATGTATGTAGATCACAATGTGGCGCCTAAAGATAAGAGCCTGTTCCAAGGGTGACAAAATGTGGATTAACTAGTTACAAAATTAATGAAACGTAATATACATACATATGTTAGTACACAAAAAAGTAAAATATTATCAAGTATCAAAAGAAGAAATAAAATATTTTATATGTGAAATGCATAAAATACACTAGCTTTTAAAAATCACATCAAAATTATATATAAATAATTATGTTATTTTATAGAAATTTCTTGATGAAACTCCATAGCTAATGGTTTCTCTCTCCCATTACAAATAATGATAATTTATCATTGAGATAACATATAAAGAGATGACACTACATACAAATCTGAGCTAAAAAGTCGTCCCCAAAGAAAAGGGAATGTCCAACGGAGGGAGCAAGTATCGTCACGTCATATCACGTCAACTTTGACAAGCAAAACAAGTAGTTTTTTATCGTTTCACTATACGTTCGACTAACTAAGCAGGACAGAGACAGGAAATAGCATACAATGAGAAAGTTTAGTGTCTTTTTTATATTTTTTATTTGTAAATAGACTATTAAACTAAGCCAAAAAAATAATATTTTTTTACATACCGTATTATCAGCGCTATTTTAAAGTTTCCCATTTTTTAAATAACTCCCTGTGTGACGTCAAAAGTTATTCTCTGTTAGTTTTTCCCATTGCTTCGTTTACGGTTAGCCAACCGGATATCCTTCACAGCTATCACATCATTGGTTGGTTCGTATGAACCAGTGACGTTAGTCAAAGAAGTGTGCTTTCATTGATATATTTTTTATTATTTTTTTCGTACATTTTGAAGAAACTTTGCCGTACAATTTAATGCTATATTTTTTACCGCGCGCAAGAAAACATTTTATGTATCCAATTTCCCGTAGGGCTAAAGTTCCTCATTACGTTGTACGTATAATAAATACTAGTTACATAATAATTAAACGTTTTTTTAGCATTAAAATAGCTATTTTAAACAAGTATTGATTAAGATAAAAACATTGATTACCGGTGAAAGGTTATAGCATCACTTTTTCTGTCATTTCCAGATCGATTTGAGCAGAATCTAGCGAATATATAAGCATTTTAGTAATTGCGGGGAAAAAAGTACCCGGGGAATGCTCGCAACAGACTAAAGTCCGTTCTATCAAACATATGCCAGTTGGCCGCAGGTTGAGGGACCATATTTCGAACACTCATGTTTACTCTAGTTATATACATTGAAACGACTAAAACCATCAACAATGACGTGCAAAAACTATTAGAATGGACAAACAAAAACTTATTAACACTAAATGCCAAGAAATGCAATATAATACATTTCGAAACACAAAAGAACAACCATAACATGAACATAAAAATAAACAACGAAACTCTTAAATAACTAGAAAATGTGACTTACCTAGGACTCACAATTGACAGACAATTAAAATGGACAAAACACATAGACGGACTCACTAAAGTAATGGCATCACTACATAGCCTCTTCTACAAAATTAAAGATTTTATATCAAGAAAGAAAAAAATTATGATGTACGAAGCCTATGTCAAAAGTAAATTGAGTTACATGATCGCCTTCTGGGGAACTGGTAACAAGACAGACATAACAAGAATACAAAAACAACAAAATAAAATTCTTAAACTAACATACAACCTACCCTACCTGACCTCTACGACTGAACTGTACAAAAAAAACACACCAGTTTGACATAAACTACTTGACTAAAATTGAGACCTTAAAAATTGTGCACAAAATAACACTGGGGAACATACAAGACGACGACATTATATTAGTCAAAAATGCTGACATACACAAATATAACACCAGACAACAAAAACACTATCATATTGAAAAAGCAAAGACAAACACAGGACAGTCAAAAATACCACATAATGGACTTAAACGCTACAACGACCTACCTTACTACTTGAAAACTTTTAATGGAGACAAATTTAAAAGCAATCTGAAAAAGCACATGATGACTAAACTTACTAGACTAGACGAGACATAAAATGACTAGGCAATATTAAATTTCTAATGTAACCCTAACGGTTTTTTGAAATTGTAAATAAATAAAAAAAAATATATAAAAAAATACTTCACTGTAATTTATTGAAAGCGAATCAACGTTAATAAACTTCTTATATCATCGTGAAATTAAATACAACCTTGCTCTAAAAATTATACAACTCAAGCTTGTAGAAGGATATACATAAAATATACATAGGTGAAGATCTCTCCTCTAGATATCGCTATGTTTCTTTACCAGATTTGCATATTCTTTGGATAATCACCCTACGCCGCAACACTATTGCACTGATTGCACTTAGATAACATTCCAATTATCTTTCTGGGTTATGTGAAAACTACGACTAACCTTACGAAGAAGCAGATTATAAGCTGGTTCCATAAGAAACGTGTAGTTTTCACACCACCTTTCCCCTAGAAAAATATTTATTTATCAAAAGTTGCTAAGTTGACAATTAGGTTAATTATATTATTGACTTTTTTTATTGTTATTTTTATGTTGACTTTGTTAAATAGCTAATTTTAGGCATGTTTCACATTATTCTGTATAAAAAAAGAATACAAACAATGTAAAAGTACAAATAAATAAAAGGTTAATTAAAACATTTTTTTACAAACCTAGAACACAAAAAATAAACAACTGGATGTAAAAAAAGTTCAGTTGAAGATAATAAGATTAATCCGTATTAAAAAACTGAAAATGCATGTATGTGTTCACTTGTTTGTTGGTCCATCACAGCATTTCCTCTGAAACGGCGAGTTGTAGAGACGTGAAATATGAAATATTTATTTAAAAGGGTGTTTTGACACTAATAATATTTCATAGTCCCTGGACTGTGTGCTTACCTGAATCATCTTACCTTTATGTAACAAAAATAATCAAGATACGCTGCGATTGGTGTGCCAATGCAGTGCCCTATGCACCATTAGGTGTGGAAAAGGAATGATGATGATGATTTTAGTCAAATTCGACTCGACCTCTACTCGATACAGGCTTGAAATTTTTAACGGTTAGTTGTTGAGAAGTGAAATTTAGAACAAACATGTAAAATGCAATTTATAGATTGATTTTGTTCTCGAGCCAAGATTTTCCCGGCCGTCCTTGCAAAATATTACAACTTTTTAACGGTAAGTCGTAAAGACGTAAAATTTAGATCGTATATGTAAAATATTATTTCTAGATCAAACAATATAGTTAATAGTGAAAATTATCTAAATTATGTCAGTCTGAGAGACGTGAAATTTCTAACTTATATTTGTAAAATGTTATTTGTAGATGCTACTTTATGCTATTTTTTGTAGTCTATATGTATTTGTATAAATAAATAAAAATAAAATTAATAAATAAACATTCTAAAACATGACAAGGACAGTCGAGACTAATATGCCTGGGACTGAAATTATACAATAAACTACCAGACAAAATTGAACAAAAGACTCAGACAATCTTAACAAAAGATATAAAAAAAAATATCACCAACAATAGAATATTAATTTAAATAAGAAACATTTTGTTAAATGAATTTAATCCATAAGCGTTTATAAAATAAAAATCTAATAAAAACATTTTGTAGAAGTGCTCTTTAAATTAAAATATGCAAATCGTGTTAAACAAGTCGTACGACACGAAATCAATCTTTTCTTTTCAATCTAAATAATACCGTTAGGTACCAACCAGACCTTGACCTAAGTTTGTAAAAAGTAATGTTGCCGTTAATCAACTTGCGGGTATTCAAATTCTCAGGGAAGAACTTTCATGAAGAATCGCAAAAATTAAACGAAATCCGGTTTGAGAGTACCTAATTTGTTTTGTTTTTATCTCGGGTTCTATAAATATAAGTGAAAATAAAAAATAGAGAGTTATATTTACCATTATTACAGAAACAGTTTTAATGTAAGACATTTCCATACAAAAATATGGAAGTTTAGGTACATTTTTTAATGACATTATTCATACGTAACTGACCGAGGAACTATTTTTTTTTCTTTCACAGTACTGAAAATATTATTTGATTTATTGCGTGTGATACTGCAATACCGCGTAATTTGTTTTTATACAAAAATGATTTGATGAAATAAATTCATTATGGAGACTAATTGCCGTTAGTTTTTAATTATTGCTATTTTTACTCTAAATAATGATAGTTTCACTGATACTCTAGCGATAATTTTGGTTGGTCAAAATCGTAATTAACAGAAGACTTTTTAGAATCCCCTGCAAAAAAACAATTAATAGTTACGTGGTTTTGTAGTATCGCCGACGAAAAGTCTCAAATCCATCGGACCGAAGTCTTAAGTTAAGTTGAGACGAGTAATAAACTCATACAACATAGCATAACAAACCATCACGCCGTTTCTCTGTAGGGGTAGTTGTTATATATTTTTTAAATATTGTTGTGGATCAGTAACAGTGTTACATCAGAGGGGTTGCAGATATTAATTGCCCAGTATTCGTCCTGATGATAAATACACACACTATGCTTCATCCTCAATAAGAACTGCTTCCATCGCAATCATTATGTAGTTCTCATGGTTGAAGACCAGACTTCATAATGTTGATATTAATGAATATTGCTGATATGGGGGTTTTCTCCTGCGTCACTAAGATACAGGGCCTTACTTATTAGATTTCCTTATACCAGGTTTTTATTAAGAAATAACTATACCATGTTTATATTAAGAAATAACTATGCCTGGTTTGACTATTTATAACCGATATAAAAAAAATACTTACTTTCAAAAAAAATTATTACCTAGAATAAGAATTCACAGGTTATTTTATGCTTAATTTTTTTAAACAGTTGACACTGATATGTGCGCGCTGATATGTGATATGTAACTTTTATAACAATACAAACAAACGTCAAAGTCAGAGTCGAAGTCAAAATCGAGACTACTGTCAGTGTAATCGAGAACATGGGGAAAAACGGTTGGAAAAAGAAATCAAAATTAGAAAAAGAGGAGAAATTAAGAACGAATTCTATAGTTTATTTGTGTTTCTTTTTTTATCACAGTTTATTAAAACCCCTAAAAACGTATGGTATAAAACATTTCAGATATTATTTAAACAAATTATTAAAAATCACTTGAATCGCATTGAGAAGGTCACAGGACTTCGAAATTGTTTAACACTGAAAAAAAAACCGATAAACTATCCATTTTGATTACTGAAAAATATGACTTTTGATAGATCGCGTGTTTATTCCGGCATTATACCCCATAATGTGCAAGTTGTATTTAGGGGATTATGCATTTATTCTGACTTATTTTATTTACATCAATTGAGATTTATACATAATTAATTTCACCGACTTACCTTTATTTTTAATCCTTCCTACAAACAAGTGAGTTTATTATGTAAATGCTTTGATAATCAACGATTTTCTTGATAAGTGGGTCTGTAGAGTATAGCGTAGGCTAACAAAGAACCGACCCTTTATTGTGGCCTTAGAAAGCAGACATTACGCGCTGGAGAACTCAAGCCTGTTTAGAACATTGATTAATTTAAATGGGTAAAATAAAGAACATTTTAAGGCTGTCGGGAGCTACCCGTAAGGTCAACCGCAATATGAACGCGATAAGGTACTTTCATACCACCCCTAAAATCAGAAACTTCATGCATGTTCGAAAATAGTAGTGGAAAAATTATATTATACTATTAATATACCTACGAGTTGAAATGTAAATATTTTTATTGTGTTACATCTACATATTTTTATTTTGCTGTTTTATTATTTGATCGATGGGAAACTTTTGACCGCTTCCACACTTCACTCTTATTAGCGTGTTATGGCTTTAAGTTTTACGATTTGAAAGCCTTGTAAGCACAAGGTGGGGCGTGGAAACATTGGTTTTTCAAAATGAAATTAAAAACTTTGCCCGTTTCAAAATTCTTTACTCTTGTTTTCGCCTATCACACAAAATGGGAGATTTAATTGTAGTATCCGGTACACTAATTCAGTCTTATTCATATGTTTTGGTTTACTCTTTAAAACATATTGACCGGTTTATTCGCAAATTCGTCTCAAATATTGTTCTCTAGATCTTACAGAACGGCCATTGTGAACTATGAATTTGAGATAAGCTCACTGAAAATAATCACAGAGGGTTAAATCAAGCGAGCGCGCTGATCAGTCAGTGAATAACAGTTCTTCATTGGTTATGTGTCAATCAACGGCTTATGATGTTTGTTATGTAACGTAATCTAGTTTTGTCAGTACTAGGGACATAACTATTTGGTACGGCTAGGTGTATACCAAGTGAAGTTTATTGCGAAGTATTTTACGAAGAGAACATCCCGACGTAACAAGGACAACTGCATCTTTACGTGCTGACTAGAATAATTGCACGGTTGGAACTCAATCTTAGTGATCCGGACATAGTGGAGTTTACTAAAATAGAAATAGCTTAATATAATTACATCACTTGGTCCAAAGAAGACACCTGCATTAGATCGTATCAGTGGCCAGATGGTAAAAAATACATGGAAGATTGCTAAAAGCTTGATATTTGCCTTATTTGGGGTATGCATGTCGCACGGACATTTTACAAGTGCGTGAAAAGATGCTCTCCTTAGGATTATACCCAAAAAAATGGTATAAAAAGCCTCTGACCCGAAAGCCAATTGGCCAATTACTCTCTTCCCGGCTTTTGGAAAGATATTAGAAAAAAATATTCGGAATAGATTGGACTTTTGTCAGTCATCTACATGCGAGAGATAATTTGGGTTACAAAATCACGTTCAACGGTTGATGTTATTCGTTTTGCCAACTATTGAAGTGACGTTTGACATCTTTTTGGACACAAATTGTGCATTGTGTTATTGGTAATACTTAAAGCTAGATGTCCCCCAAGCGAATTTCAAAATTATTTCTAGCTATTTAAATAAAAGAACCATCTTCATGGTTTTTCTATTATCTATGACGGCATACTTAACTTCTGTACTCTCTCTATCTACCTCGTATGTTTTACCGAAATGTCATCTCGACATCATATGATCGAATCCAATTAATAAATAACCCCGAAAATTTAGTACGCGTTCCTGGCTTAATCAAAATTTAAAATACTTCTAATTAATATTTTGAATAGGCTGCTGTGATAAAAAATGGACACTTCAAAGCGATTATAAACTCCAATAAATTCCAATTCAAGCAAAAAATATTTAATTAAATGATTATTATTTGACGTCTTGATACGCACACTTTGGAAGATTGTAAAACAGACAGTGATGGGGGACGCACGCGTGTATTATGAGCGGCGAATTTAACAGTGATAAATTGTATGTTATTTTTTATAAATTATGGAAAAAGATTTATTAAACTGTATGTCTCCGTGTTTTTTTTTCAAATGTCTGAGCTTGGGAATATTCCGTATTTTTTTTGTAATAACACGATGTTACATCCCCGTGCGCAAAGTAATTATTTAGCGCAGTATTTTAAGAGTTAAAACGGTTTGAATTATGTGTAGGAATGTACTTTCACATGCTGTTTGCTTAAGAGACCGCCGTATAGACAAACGAACTCGTTCAACATTTGCAGGTATTTTCAGGGTCCTTTATTTCTTTTGACAGATATCCCTAAAGGTACAGCTACGGTGAAATCAATGTTCATTCAATCCTTTAGCAAAAACACATTGCCTTGCGATGACCGAGCGACCACTTGAAAAATAGGCCTCTACATAACGGTTGGTACTTACCCGACTTAGCCTGACTTCCTAGTCAGCTCCTTTCACTAATTTCTTCCCCATCACTCTATGACGTCACCTAGATTCATCGCCACATTTTCAAAATAGTAAATTCCCACGCCCAACCCTACAATAAACAAAAAAACTAACCTTATTTCACCTAACAATCCACTCAATTCCATAATAATACCATTGTTGGTTTAAATTACATTCGAATTTCACTTTTGGGTTAACTTATTTTTAATTACTCAGAAATAAACCTTCGCATAACTTTATAGGTTTCACGTTTTTTTCATATTATATCATTTAGGCATATTTAAATCTTTATAGACAAATATTAAATTAATTTCTCAAGGGAGTTTAACTAGATTGAATTTTAAAAAATTATCTAACATTTACTTACTTATGAAAAGAAAAAAGCTTTATGTATAGGTTGCGTTTTACGTTCCTAACCGATGTTTTTTTTTTAATAATTTTTAAATATTACACAATCACATTGTTTATTTTTTCTTGATTGATTATACGGCTTTAAGCAATATGTTTGAAATATAATATCGGTCAAGCGGCCGCCTCTTGCCGTGAAGTAAATGATAGCTCTCACAAGCATATTAATTTTTCATGACATTTTTGCAGACTTTTGGTGTTATTTCGGCAATTTCTTTTCGGATGTCCTTAAGCCTCAGTATTGTGGTTGGTTTGCTGATATCAAGTATTTTCATAGGAAAACGTAGGAAGTCAAATCGGGGGATCGTGGAGGCCAGTCAATATCACCACTTTCTTACATTATTCGGCCGGGAAAAGTTTCTGGAAATGTATGCACCGCAGCATTAGCTATGTGTGATGAGGCACCACCCTGTAAGAGCCACATTTGATCCAATTCGGGTACAAGAAAGTTTTGCAACATGTCACGATAGCTATTATAAGTAACTGTTACGGCATTGCCTACAGCATATTCAACGTGCACAAGTGCACAGTCACGAAGAGAGGTGCTCAGACGTTCACAAACACTGCCCCATTGCATCAGTGTGTTTTAATGTTTGTTAGTTACGTTCTCGCCTAGACATTGCTTCATCTATCAGTGCATAAAAAATGTTCATTACACGCTAAATAATTGACTTGCTTAGCTCTTGATTAACACCGAAAAATTCACTCAATTTTTTTCGAGTTTTCAATTGAACGATTCTTTAAATAATCTGTTTTTTTTTCCAGAAACTCCATAAGCAATTAATTTGGTTGAAATGTTTTTTTCGCGCAAACCGGTTTTTAATACCTATTTACATCTGATTTTTCAGAGAAACCCTTAATGCCAGCAAATACTGTACGACAAATTGCCAATAAAAAAATTAAATTTTTGGAGAAACTTCCGAATCAACCTAAATTCATTGACTTATGCCAAAAGAAATATTAAAAAATCCCTTTTCTAAATCCCGAGTATTCACGCACGGCGTTCTTAAAAAATAGAAGCAATAACGAGAGAACGCTCCACATTTATTTTGTAATTCACTAGTTTCATATAGATTCCCTGGTATTAAATATGTACTTATTTATGAAAGAAATTAATAAATAAATATTCATTTGTTTGTCAGTTCGGAGACAAAAGTCAAGTTTTAAAGTCGTTTGAATTGTAAATTTTTTGAAAAATACAATATGGGATTTGGGACTGTGTAAGTACATATAATATCTAGCATCCCGAGCTTTACCATAAAAAATGCCGTTTTGTCTACAATTATTCAATTTTAGCAAATCGTATTTTTTTTTTTCATTTTTTTTTTCAGAAAACCCTTAAGTCAAACCTTTTCCAAATTATTAATTTAAATATATACAATACAGCCGAGTGTCTAAATTTATAATGAAATCGTAACGGCTATTCATATTTATCGAATCGTAATTAAAAAAATGTACACTGTCGAATATAAGAAAGTTATTAGTTAAACAAATTATAACGGTGATGGAGAACATTTTAGAGACTGGAATATGAAAGTCTGGGAAGGGCTTATGACCTGTCATTGACTGGTTTAAGTAACCACTATATTAGTCATTAGATAGTTTTTTATGCCTCCCGTAAAAAATACTTACGGGGTGGAAACACTGAAAAAAAATTTCACTTAAGCATGTTGTTGCTACTTAGTAAAGTACTTGTGCAATGTTAGATGCTACTTAGTAAACTGTTATCGACCAGTCTACACAACTGTCAAATATGAGCCGACAAATGACAACCAAACCATAATTGCGGCCACCCAATATCGGCCTAGAACATAAAATGCACCCTGTATGCAGGTTTCGTCATTTACGTTCCACTAGCAAGTGACGTACTGAGTGCTGACTTCCAATGACGCCCAAACGCTCGCCTCACGCACGGAAAGTTTCAGGCTCGATTCCCGACGAGATCACAATTTTTTCTCAAGCCTAGGTTTTCTGTGCTCTAATTCGCCCTTGTTATTTGAGAAACTTGAGATCTTAGATTTACGGCAATTATATATTTTTAGAATAATAATGTTTGTGAAAGTAAATTATTATATAAAATCCCAAAAGGAATACTCCTACACTACCAGAAGTCAAACTAGAGGATGGTTCATGGGGTCTATCACAAACTCTGAATTCGGGCAAAGAAATTTCAGGTCTTTGGGCCCCAAAATATTAAATATGTTACCCAAACTTTACAAAACCATGACCCGGATTCAATTTAATAAATTTGTTAAGAAATTGGTTACTGGGTTTAGGTCTGGAAAAATTGGAAAATTTACTCAAACATTATTACATAATAAATGTTATAAATTAACATTGTATAACTGTATAGGTTATTAGTTAGTAGGTGGTAATATTATTGATTATTTTGCATAAAAATGTCTGCCTTAAAACAGGTTGTACCTAGTTAGGCAGACTAGACATGATCCAGAGAAATCTTTTACCTAACCTTATATGTAGTAGATAAAGTAATTGTTATTTTTGTTAATAAACAATGATTATTATTATTTTTATTTTTTTTCATTAATGCGCGTCAACATTGGAAACGGAAAACAAATTTTCGTTAGTAGTTATTAGGTTATAGACACGCTACACGTCATCGGCAACTAGTACAAGAGAACGAAATATAAGAAATAGGGGTAAATTGCCCCCCTTTCCAGGACCGCGACCGCAAGTCCCCGGAATATCCCCCGAGGAGAGTGCCCGGGACTAACTAGTCGAGTAAGGTAATGGAGAAAGGGAATGGCGCCCGAATCGCTAATCGTTACATCCACCGTCATTATTTTATGTAGGAGGCCATGTCTCTGGGCATGAACTGAACCAACTTTTTTATGCTGCCCTTTCCAATGGAAAGTAATATTCCCTTTATAACTCTTTTTCTGTTGTAATTTTCACATTATTATTATTATGGATAACTCATACAGCGCCATTTTCGTAATAAAATACCTCAAGGGCGCTTTACATAGTGATTCTATTGTTAAATTAATTTAATTGAAGCTTTTAAATTTGTAATTTAATTAAAACAATTTATTTTGTAGTCACATGCTACGGATTTATTCAAATGATTTAGAGAACAAGTTGTATTACTAGTAATCCTTTATGTGTGACTAGATTAAATTGTAGTCGGTGTAATTGATTGCAACAGAGACTAACATTTCTGAGAATGGAATATGGAAGGCAAAATATTTGCGAGGCTTATAACATGGTCAGTGGATGTTTTAACATAAGCAGAGTGGTGAATGTTACACAGTGGCTACTTTAACCAGGAAATGAAAAATCATATGCTGAAATGCCTCAACTTAAAAATAATCTTCTTAATAACTTCCTATTTGTCCAGGATTGTCTACAAACGTTTCATCATCATCCATGTCTCCTCCCTAATTAGAGCATAAGGTGTCTAAAAAGAGCCTCCATGCATCTCTATCAGCTGCCAGCTCCTGTGCGTCCTCCCAAGTCAGGTTCGCGTCCCGTAGTGCTGACATAAACTGCCGACGAATGGTCTGTAGTGGACGTTTAGGACATCGAAAACCTGATGCCTTGTAAAGTAGGCAAGCATGGTTAAGACTCTCAGGAGGCGTCCGCAGTATATGGCCCAGTATGACAGTTATTACCGGCGTTTGCTGCGTCCGCACTCTTATTACTTCATTCCTCATAAAGTCAAATCACCGCACACCCAAGATTCTTCTGTGACAGCTTTTTTCAAAACTCAGCATTTTGCTGTTTTGGGCCCTAATGAGGTGCCACAATTCACATCCATAGAAGGAGAATAGGTGTTATTCAGGCGTTATAAAGGCGCCATTTGTTTTTTTTTACAGAGTAAATATTCGATCTCAAGACAGCCTTCATACTGTTGAATGAGGCATCTGCTACTTCTTGCCGCACTCCCAGTTGTTTTTTTAATCTGCCATTTTCTGTAAAGTAGACTCCCGTATATGAAACTATCGGAAGATTTGATTTAACAGACAAAAAAGAAAAAAGAATTTTGACTCAGTTTAATAGTCTATTCAAAAATATTTTTTTAAAACCACTGAACTTTTTAATTTTTTTTTGCATGAAAGAGGTAGGAGTTCGTAAAAAGGCTGCTTGTTCGAGAATTTAAAGATTTAGTCCATTTTTTATTTAAAAACAAAAAATCATAAAAGAAATTTGGAAAAAAATCTAAGGATTAAAAAAAAAGTTTATCATTCATGAGGAATATTCCAATAAAGACCCTGAAACACCGTGTATAAGTAAATATGTTTAATTATTGGATAACAATTATAATTATAGAATAAACATATGATAAAAAAATTGTCCAGTGAAATGCCACCCACCGTTACCAACTAACAATATTTGTAATGGGCTATGTATAGCGTGTGAGCTCGCCAATATATATGACAGTAAAAATTTTATTGTCTTTGAATTTCCTAGAGTTTTAACCATCGAAAAAAAAAAGAAGATTGCAAATCAAATCAACAGACAATGGAAATTTGATGTGTATTATTTTAATAGATTGTTTATAACAGAAAAATACATAGAGAAATATGCATTTCTATTTTTTGTAATAAAAACAGTCTAGTAAATTCGAATAAATAAAAATACGCTTTATATTAACAATATTAATTAAAATGCAAAAATAACATTGAATACTTGAAAAATAAATATTACTGAGTGTTACAAACATAATTTAAAAAACGGATAGCGATTAAAAGTAAAAACTATCTTTAGTTTAATTCTTATAGCGATAAATACATAAACATTATAAAACAGGAGTTATACAAATACAAAAATAATATTGTAACTAGGCGGCTACCTACACGGTTAAATTTCGAAACACCACGCAATTTCTTATCTCGGCTACGCTATGTAAAATGAAAAAAAATATTAAAATTAATAATTTCATCACGTCATGAAGTCGCCCCTGGGTAGCGCCTGCTAACGTCAATCAACAAAAACATCCTCGTTTTAATTACAATATTTCGGCTACGCCATGAATCTATTTTTTTAAATAATTTTCACGTTACAAAGTCGCCCCTGGGTAGCGCCTGCTAACGTCAATCAACAAAAACATCCTCGTTTTTATAACAGTATTTTGGCTACGCCATGAATTTCTTATAAGAAATGTCAAAACGTCACAAAGCCACTCTCTGAGTGTCGCTACTGACATCATTTACAAAAACATAATTATTTGTGCTTTTTTCAGATACGCAACATTTTTTTTTAAACACACCTACCTAACCGATAAAATACTATTAGTAATGAAACCAAGGTATGCTTTAAAGTTCCGTATGTCCAAATAATATTATTTATTATTAGAATATTATTGACATGTAGTTCAAGCATTGCTGCATTCACGTTGCTTTACTTCTGAGAGCTCAACTGCAATGTTTTTCTATGGTTATGTTTTACTGTCATCTGTCATGTATTGGCGAGCTCACAGGCTATACTTACGCCTTTTTAATTTGTTTTCAATGGTGTTTGCCAGAGTTTTTTGTTTTTACTTTAATGGGAATTAAATTTACCCAATAATTTCAGTTTTAAAAATGCTGAATGTTAATTTCGAACTCATATTTTTTGTTTTTTCATTTTATCAATTTTTTTGTTTTTAATATTATTAAATAACGAAAACATTTTAAAATTTTGTGTATATAGGAACCCAAAATCTTTTACTAAATGTTAGTTTATCATCGAACAATCTTTCATTTTTCATATACAAGGAGTAGAAGACTGCGTGTAATTTTTAACCGTTTTTGCATTTTTATATCTTAGTGTGCCCATCATCCCCGGGGTCCGTGTTCGGGGCCTCGAGCAGCCGCGAGCGCCTATACAAGGAGAGGGAATGCGCTCCCGAGCTGGAACCTCTCACGGAGCAGCCTTCCAACGACGACCTGGCCAGCAATCTAGATAGCTGGATGGACACCTCTTCCAAGTACCACAGCTGCGAGATGGTGGACATGGATGACTTCAGGCGAGACTAGAAGACTGCGGTCAGAGAAAGTGCATCCTCAAGCAGATGTCTATACCAGCACAGTCCTCCAACAACGACCTGGCCTGGCTAGCCGTCTGGTTAGACATTTTCTTCTATTACCACACCTGCGTGGTGATGGCAGTGGACGATCTCAGGCGAGACAAGAAGACTGTTTGGCGATGGAAAAAATGTTGTCAATAAACTTACATAATTAAAGATTATCACATCGCTAATGAAACATTGCTTACTATTGTGTTTTCTTTTATTTCATCTTTCAAGTAATATGTAGTTTGATAAAAATCAAAAGGTTTTTTATTTTTTATTTAAAATGCTGTATGCGAATAATGTTGTTTATTTTTTTTGTTTGTGTATGTACAAGTTAGTGGCTAGCGTGTTAAGTTTTAAACATACATAATGCGTAGTTTCTGTTTGATAGCCAATTGGCCTAAATGAAATATTTGGGTAAATCATAAGAACGCAAATATTAATTTTACTAAAAAAAAAAGGAATCACGAGTGTGGCAAAAACTTCTTCGTTTTTGCAAAAACGAAGATTTTCTTTTCAATTGGTCTGGGTGTTGTAGCGTATTTTTCGTTACCTCCTTCCATATCCCCTCTATATCCCACCTGCCAACAAGCCTCAAAATAGAGGCTTAGCGGGTTATTCCTTTTAATAAATAAAAAAAACCGGCTAACGCTTCATAATTCGTCAATTTTTGACAAATACATGACCACAGGGTTCCACGACCTTCTCATTCACCTGATTGAGCTCATTTTGACTTCTCAAACCAGTAAGGGCAGGTGGGTTACGTTAATTTACGTTAACGTTAATAAGATATCGTTATAAATTAAATATTACAACCAGAATTATTTTCTTAAAAAAAAAAAGAATACAATTCTATAAAAAAAGATTTCTACTAAAAAAATTCAATAAATAATTTTTTAAGCATAACCGAAGGCATAATTTTACGTAGAAATAAAGGAAAATTTCACAAAAATGTATGTGATTTAATCTTGTATATCTTTTCAAAAACAAATATTTAAATTTTGCTTTGGCTGCTTTCGTGATTAATTTATTATCTTCAAATTATTACAATGAATTTTAGTTCAATACTTAGTCTTTATTGAGATCCCAGATACCTAAGTTTAGTCTAAATTTTAAATGGCGTATTCTGCCGGTCTAAAACTAATTATATTTTAGTTACATAAAACTTTTAACTTTACTTTTTTAACAGAAATACCTTTAAAAATTATTGTTCTTATCTAATAAATGTTTTTTTTTTATTGTTGCGCGATTTGAAAAAAACATTCGTTTTTAAATGGCAAAATCGTATGATTTCCTCATTTGGCGTGCGTTTTACCAGACTACAGCCTTAAGTACGCAAGTAAGCTACAACTGCAGTTTAACCTGTAACATTACAATTTATATTGTATTACTAATTATAGTCCTTCCAAGAACTTGAGTGACGTTTTTTTTTTTTTAATGTTTTTTTTATATATTTAATTACTCTGAAATACAAAATGATGTAGATTAGCGAAATTATGTACATACCATACTAAAATAATTCGATTTTCTTTTGATCTATAAGTAACACAAGTGTTTGAGTTTTTCTATTGACATTTCTTGGCGGAACTGGATTTTAATTATAATAATTCCTCTTTTATTCCCATAATTATATAAAATCATGATTTACAACCCCTGTTTGCACTTGTATATAACACGGATTTTTTTTTAGTAAAATTATAAATAAAAGTGGAATAAAACTCCAGACGTCTTTTTATTAGTATGACACAAGTGTGTTTATTTTTGTTTCTATATGACCTTTATTTTGCATTTTTATTACACTGTATTAACTTATTATTAACATTATAATAATAAACACAAAATATTAAATAAAAAATGTATTCACGTGAAAATAAATCAATACGTTACATTTTCTCAATCCGCTGTTTTTATCCATATTCACAATCCTCTAAGCCAGCGGTTTCCAACCTTAACGCTACTACGCCTCTCCGAAAAAAAAGCATTCTTCGAGCCTTCCTATCTCTTATTTTTTCAATGGTTATAATGATATTGACGCATTTGAAATAATAAAAACTTTATTAAAAACAAAAAAACTGTAAATTATAATAAACAGAATAATAACATGGTTATGCTATAACACATACGTTCATGTATATTTATTTTGGGGGATGGAACATAATCTAAAAATTGAATGCGAGGATTGTTGTTTATAAGCGAGCTGTAAATGGACAGATGCAGGTAGTCTTGTAATATTACAGGTTGAGAGGTGCTCAGTGATGGAATAAAATATGATTTTTAAAACTATATTAGTAAAAGAAAAAATCGACAAAATATATTAAACATGGAGCTGCGTCTTTGTGTTAGACGTGGGTGGAGCGGCGCTCTCGGTGCCATATGCACCACTGGGTGCAGATGGGAAATGATTATGATGATAAATAATTATTACATACCTTATTATAATTTATTTTGAATTTTAAAATAGGGCACATATAAACATATTCTTATGTGTGTTTTAATAATAAAATGTAAATTTATTTCGTTTACAAGTTGTTATTCTCAATACATATTGAAGTTTGACGCTTGAAGCGTAAGACTGCTCATCTTGGTCCGTGCTTAAAGTCTTTATCTAAGCACATGGCATTGTTGAAAAAAACTCTCACATTTCCTTTGGGACTAAATTTATGATGGGACTGGTCCTAAATTTTCTCTCGGGACATTTTATGATCTAATAGTTGTCGTACAATACTATTTTTGCAAAACAATGTATTATCTTTTTTTTCAGCTACTTGCAAATAATTATTTTAAATCCTAGAAGATGGATGAAAGGCTTACATTTGAATATTTATTTGTCGGCTTTACTTATTTTTAAGACTACAATATGTTTTTTGATAAGAGCCTAATAATTTGTAAAGGCACTTTACATACATCGAGCTAATAATATGATTTTATATTAATTTCTTCATCCAGCGGCCTTATTCTGTAATTAACTCGTTCTATAAATCATAAGGTTTTAATTACATTAGAGTGAGATTAATATATGACGAACGAACGAACTTACGAAACGAAATTGTCACAGAATAAGCCTCTAGTTGGAAATCGTATGAAACCTATCACGTTGGACGGTATTTCAATCACGTTTTGGTTTGATAATAACTTTTCATGTAGTGCGATGATATTTGAATAGTGTTGGTAAGTGTTAATTACATAAAATGATCGAAAGAGAAAGATCAAAGAAGACGAATAAATCAAAATTTCGTGCGATGTCAAGTCGTCATATACAAATTGATTGGAAGATGGGTGCAGAGCTTTAAGGCGAAGATAGTATCGACAATTTAAAACTATTTAAACCATGATTGTCTTAGACGAAGTCTTACCAATTTTTTTTCCTTAATTTCTATGTTTTTCATCAAAAATTCCTAAAATTTTAAGAAAACTGTTTATTTATGTCCAAATTGAATGAAAAATTTATTAATTTTTATTTTATTGAATTTATGTAATGTATAAGCAATCTAGCAAAACATGTTTTAGGCCTATGTGTCATTAGACATTTTTTATTTGTATCCCCTTAAAAAAAGTTGTTCCAATAAAGCCGTCTCCATTTTTTGTGCGCTTTCTTTATTTGCAGACTCCGTGACAAATTTGACGCATTTTTAAACTGTTTGAATGTGGCGAGCCATATTCAATTTTACAAAAAACTCAGGCTGTGTTTTATCTTACAAAACTGATGAAATAGTTCGTGTTGTCAAACTTCTCACCATTGTAGTAGAGCATTGAAAGCAGTAAATTTAAATTATAAATAACGCAAATCTTTTGAATCAAGGTTTTTTTGTAACTAACAACGTGTAAAAGCCTTTAATTTAAAACGATAGTGATCAAAAATAATCGAGAAATTTTAAATATAACCTAAAAATGTTGTTTGGGAACAGTTAGTTACGATTATCTGCCTATTTAATTATTTATATTACACATAAAAATTCCAAAAATATCGCCGTGTTTCTAGCACAAGTTGGTAAATACAAACTTTTAAAAAAAGAGATTGAATCATAACTGGTATCAAATAACCTTTGTTTTAAAAGAAAATAAAAATATTTCATATTTTATAAACTGTCAAAACGAATGTTTTATAATGTCTTGCATTTGTTTTTATTTAAATTGTTGATTTGGGATGAGCGCTTACAGGGCACTGCAGATTGAACAAGCACCTTGCTAGAATGAACCCTTCCTAACCTTCTAGATGGAGGTTCTGCGGTGCAGATGAAGAATCCCTTCATGCTATTATTGTAACCTAACATTTACAATTACATTTTTAATTTTTGTTTTTGCACCACAACAGGCCAGGAGGCCTAATTACAGTGGTGAATTACATCACAGAGCATCCAGGCTTGAGAAAAATCACGTTTTAATTTTTGTGTTCTCACCGGGAATCGAACCCGGAACCTTACGTGCGTGAGTCAAGCGTCTTGACCACTACACCACGGAGGCCGCCTATACACATTATATGTGTTGTAAATGTAATGGTTTACATCATAAAAGAAGCTTCATCCTCGGGGGACCACTGGTTAGACCTGAGGATGTTAAAGAGCTCGCCCCCTACCTAATAACCCGAGACTTTACGGATCTGGGCTTGGAGGGGGAGATTCGGCAAAATAAGAACTATCGCCTTCCAGGCTCTTATAGACCTGGGCTTGGACGGCGAGAACTATTCACGGGAACCCGTCACAATATATCTTTACAGTTCGCAGTGACGTCAGCAGCTTCAAGCATTACACTAACACCCACCTCTAAGAAAAAGAATAATAAGAATAAGGGGTGCATAATATCCCGTTTGAACTTGTATGTCGTATGTGTGTCCAGTTGATATCGGGTTGCGGTCTCGTGGTTAACGTTGCAGACTCACGGATCGGAGGTCCGAGGCTCGAACCCCACTAATTTTAATTTTTTAATAGCGAGTTTTTTACAGCCAAAAATTTAATGCGTATCTGGGTTAATCATAAGAACGCAAATATTAACTTTGAAGTTTAAAAGAAAAGTCCAATGGTGAATGTGTGTGTATATAGGTGGGTCCGGGCGTAGCTCTTTCGGCTATATGTATTATTGAATTCTTCGTTTGTAAATTATGTTGGAAATGTTAAGCTTATGTTTAATTCTTTAATATATTTATTTTTACCTTTCTGTGACAGTTGATCGTGATGCAATTTAACATAGGAGTGCTTTTTGCTTCACCGCGTGCGAATAAGGGTTTTTATTATGATGATGTTTATTTTACTGTTTATATTTGATATGATTTTATTTTCTCCCAAATTCTTGAGGTATTAAAATGAGGTCACAAGTTTCAACTCCATGAGACTAAAGTCTTGTCTAACTTGATCTTGTTAACATCATATTCATTTGAAGCACATGAATCAACCATACCACCAATTTTAATAATTTGAATAGCACTAAGCAGTTTCCAAATCTAATCCCTGTCCTTAAAGAAAATCCAGTTTTAAACCTTTCTTTTGAAAGTTGAGAATATAAAAAGTGGAAATGAATCTTTGCCCCCTTGAGTTTATTTTGCGCGGTATATAATTTCTAAAACATGGAGTAAATGCAATACAATATTTTTGTACACTTGAGAGATCTTCGTAAAAGAAACATCATTATTTCGTATTGGAATTATAATAAGTGGTTTTACCGTATTTACCTAAGAAAAGCATAAAGATACTGGGAACTAAACAATTAGCTTTAACAATACAAATCATTTAACTGATACTCCGAACTCGTATTTAGAAAGGCCTTGCCAGATACTGAAATTAAAATAAAAGGAAGAATAATAAACAATATCAGATACGCTTATAATACTGCCATTATAGTATACGCTGATCATCTACAGCAACTTGTTGACAAGTTTAATAGTGCAGGAAAAGAATTCGGACTCAAAATGAACGATCTAAAGACCAAAACTATAGTGGTCAGAAAATGGAGAGGCATTAACTTCCGTCTCACTATACATAGATGCTAGTGTATATAACAGGTTATCCGTTTTTTATATTTAGGATACTGGTTAAATGACGAGTGGAATCCGAATTCGGAAATAAAGATCAGAATTGAGATTGCTAGATCAACCTTCTTCAAAATGCAGAAACTCTTTTGCAACCGAGATCTGAGTCTAAGCACATAATGAAGAGCAATAAGAGCATATGTATTGCTAGGGTTATGTAATTCGGAAATGGTGCGGAGGGTTGGATTATGATTGGATTATGGTATGGTGCGGAGGGTTGGATTATCAGTCTCAACGATAAATAAATTTAAGGCCTTCTAACTATTGTTTGATATTATTCTTATGAATGCTGCTAATCTTGCGCACTGGTCGTATCTACAATGAAACGGTGTTAAGCATAGTAAATAAATGGAGGGAGTTACCATCCATCGTTAAAAGGAGGAAAGCTCAAAATTTGGCAATGAGAAGTATGCCCTCTCCAACTTATTATGGAAGAAAAGATAGAGAACAGGCGGGGTATTTGACGAAAAAGAGCATCATGGTTCAGTTTGGTGGGTCGGCTGAAGCAGCGCTAATTAAACGAGCCCAGGATAGCGACGAGTTCAGAATGATAGTCGCCAACCTCGAGTAGGAAGAAGAAGTTTTTTAATAGTTTTGGGTTGGAATTCAACTTTAATTATCAATAGTATCATCACTTAAGTCTGTAGGATCCATAGTCCACAGTCGATGACACACACGTGTTAAATTATTATTTTTTTTTTATTTTTTTATCAATATTCCTACAGAGATGAGGTAGAATTTTTTTCAAATTCAGGATTATCGATATTCGAGCGTTTACAGGGCTTATGACCTGTCATTGGCTGGGTTGAGTGGCCACTTTACGTACAACATTCCCCATTCCGCTTATTAGCGAATATCGACAATGGTATCATTTTGATTCTTGTATATATCTTTATTAAATGAGAAAGCTTTCACTAGCGTGTTGGAGCACCATCTATGTATTGATATTGAAGTTAAGTATTTTTAATTAGCATATTACTTTATTTTATGTATTTAAGACTCTTCCGAGTTAAATTAAGTACTAGTAATCGCCTGCAGATGATTCTGCAATTTATTTATACTTATATTTTGACCAGATCTTATTACACAAAATTATTTTTTGGTATGTGTATTTTTGTACATACACAAATCTGGATTTCTCCCGAGGGGAAGTAGGTATATATTTTTTTTTTTATCAATATTCCTACAGAGATGAGGTAGAATTTTTTTCCAAATTCAGGATTATCGATATTCGAGCGTTTACAGGGCTTATGACCTGTCATTGGCTGGGTTGAGTGGCCACTTTACGTACAACATTCCCCATTCCGCTTATTAGCGAATATCGACAATGGTATCATTTTGATTCTTGTATATATCTTTATTAAATGAGAAAGCTTAACTGATTGCAACAGAGAAGAAAAACAACTCGATAGGGAGTGAAATCCAGCCAGTCTATAAACGTTTAGACATACTTAAAATATTTTTGATTGAACTAACCGATGTAAGAAGAAAAATGAAAACCGGAAAGTATTTTCAGGCGTTGTAGTACGTGAAATAATTCAGGCAGATGAATCTCACCCACATCAATAAAAGTTTCAGTTTATTAACTTCACAAAAGTCAACTGATTGGAGAGTTGAGAAAATGTGGATATTTAAACATAGCATAGTGGTGAATGTTACACGGTATGTGAAGTGCCAATTTAAACCAGCCTAGACTTTCATATATCCTTCTCAAAAATGTTTTCCCTCTCAGTTTAGTTTATTCAATTTAGTTTATTCGAAACATGTTTTGTATTTAATGCTCATATTATTTGTAATCATTTTTATTTATCGTGAAACTGTAAATAAAAATGATTGGATTCTATAGCCCTGGCTTGTCTTAAGAACCTCAAATGAAATGTGAATTTGAAATGTTTGCCAAACCCCCTGGCGCCCTTCGCGCCCCTGCCCCCGTCCCAGCCAACTACACATCAGAAGCATGATTTATTCCCTCCTAATGGAAATCCCACTTGACCCCGCTGGCTGCTGCCTGCTACCGTTCTACGAGTAATCTCCAGCGTGTAGTAGCCGTGACTGTTCGGGGAATTTTTATGTCTCACTGTCGAACATTTTTGGCAAAAACACCGCCTTCGTAATTAACTTCATAATATGAAAAAAATGCACAATAAATCAAATGAATATGTCCAATAGGGTGGGCCGATATTTTTCGTATCGAATTTCGAAATAAAAGGGGTCTAAAAATTTGCCTTTTGGATTCTTTGAATGGAAAAAAAATTTACAAAAAATATTCGATACTACTTTTGGCCCCTTAACCAGAGCTTCAAGCTTTCGAAAAAGACGATTTTTTGCGCTAAACCGGCTGTCATTTCGTATTTAAGTAAGAAAATCAGTCCAATTAAATTTTATAACGTGTATTGAACCTTATTAAAAAAGGATCTAAGAGCGTAAGTTGCACATTGTTTTGTAATAAATGGGTAGCATTGTTTTAATGAGCCATTGTTTTCGTCAACATTAGCCAGGCGCTCAACGGAATCAGTTCCGCGGAGTGTAAACTTTTTGTCATGTGATTAAGTTATATCTTTACTAACAAAAAAATCATTTTATCAATAAAGATAATTAACAAAATGTTTAGACAGTGAAAAACTTCAAACCTCGGTTGAGGGCCAAAAGTAGTATGGAATATTAAAATAATTTTAACGTTCAATGTGATGCAAAATGCAACTTTTTAGACCCTTTTCACTTTAATCTCTAAAAAAAAAACTTCATACATCATCGGCCTACTCTAATAAACAATGAAAACATTATTTTTAATTTGTAATTCACTGTGATAACATATTTCATTTCAAACTAACTAGGTGTATTCGAAGCGTTAAATATGTTTTAAAATAAAACTTATTTAAAACTGCAACTCATATAAGACTGTAACTATCCCGACCCTACCAGGTTCATTCTTCCTTATTTAAATTACTGTTCCTACCGTTTTGTGACCAAGTCACATTGTAAAAAGTGTTTCTTTGATAAATCCTTATCATATCCTGCGTGTGCATTCTTCTGACCATGTGGAACTAGTGTAACATAAACAGCGCGAAACTTACATCTCATCACCATCTATCTAATACCGGTATCCGTCCAATAGCAAAAGTGAAGTGCTTTATAAAAGAAACAAACGGAAGAATTTAAAAATGAGTAAACAATTTCTATATAGTCCACCATTTCCTGCTGTTACTGATACTCTGAAGTATAATTAGGCAGCCTCCGTGGTGTAGTGGTCAAGACGCTTGACTCACGCACGGAAGGTTCCGGGTTCGATTTCCGGTGAGAACACAAAAATTAAAATGTGATTTTTCTCAAGCCTGGTTGTTCACCACTGTAATTGGGCCTCCTGGCCTGTTGTGGTGCAAAAAAATGAAATGAAATGAAATAATGCCTGAAAAGCATTGAGCTGACCAAACACACGTCATTGCATAAAAAAAAAAAACATTGTCTTCCGCGCATTATTTTCAAAGCTCAGGTTCGGATACCTAGCATGAAGTCCTGAGTTCAAATTCTATCTTGACTCCACATTAGCTTGTTTTATTTTATTTTATTTATTGGGGATATAAACATGTAAAAAACTTAACAAACAAAATATACAGAGAACAAAACCAAAGACAAATATCAACAGAAATACATGAAATATACATTAATCGGTTTCTTTGCGTGTGTAAATATGTTTTAGACCTTAGTTGTGAAGATTTATGTGTTAGAGTACACATATGTGTGTATATTATTGCACAAGTGTCAAAAAAATATTAAATATGAAAGATTAGATATTAAATAAGATTGTATTAATATGAAATTAAAAAAACTACTAAGTAAAAGTGAAAAATGTGTGTTTTAAAATTCGCATTTCAAATGTTAATTTATTTTAATTAAAGGGATAAATAAGGAAAAATTCTAATTATACTGGAGAGTTCTGGGCATAGATCGTACGGACTGCTGGCATATGCATTAGAGCGCTCGACTTGATGCGGGTGCGGTAGCCAGGGACATTTTACGATAACTCTGACATAAGAGCCGGGCTATCAAGGCGTCCACTAAGTATGTCTTGAAGAACCACCATGTATAATAGCAGACGGCGATTTTCTTAACTAAGCAAGTAGTGCTTTTTGTTGGACGACATATAATTTAGATCGGTTTACTTGCATCAGCAGTTAAGATGTCGAAAAATTGTCAATTGAATTTTCTCGAACTTTTTTTTATGTGTGACATATTGTGGAGACCAAATAGAAAAGATATACTTTAGCAAACTGCAAACATATTATGCAAAGTAGACTATTTGAATAAACGCGATACCTTTAAAAATCTTATATGTACAAATAACAAAACCAAGATTTCTATATGCGCGGGTCAATATGTTATCAAAGTGATTCTCAAATGTAAGTTTACTATCTAGAATAACACCCAGATCGAGTGCGGTCTCTACTCTCTGAATAGGTTGGTTTTTTTATATGTATTGATATAAGATGGGGTGTCGACTACGCGAAAAAGAAATAAGCAACTTAGATACATTGACGTTAATACTATTTTTCGAATAGTATTCCGTCAAACGGTCCAGAAGTCTAGATCATCTTGAAACTTGTGACAGTCAAGGAGATTCTTAACTTTGAGGTATATTTTTTTATCAACTGTATACTTAAAAATTTTTTGTTCCTAAATACAACATAAATATCATAGAGATACGCGTTGTAAAATAATGGTTTCAAGTGCAATCCCTGAGGCACTCTGAAAGAAATATCAGTAAACTCAGATCTAAAACCCCCAAGAACAACTTCTTTTCTTTGGATATCTCTAAATTATTTACTTGAAGTTATTATTGATCTACAACAAACTGGTTTTCTAGGTCGGTAATACGTATTTGGGACTAAAAAAGTTTTCCTTCAAGTTCTGTAATGTTGTTATTAAAATCGAAACGTTGTGAATCTAGTGCAGTGCCAACTTCGTCATTGATTGCTCTCTTTATTTTTAACTTTAAGGAGTCGATTGCTTTCTCGAACATCGATTTCATCAATTTAACCAGTATTTTCTCAAGAGCCGAAGATATGATCTGTAGGAATGTATCGTTGAGGGCGCCGGATGAGAATATTGTGCAGGAGGTGACGTAGAAAGTTGACTTGTAATCACACAAAGCTCGAAGTTCTAGAGCGTGGGTCCTACAGTTTGTATGATTAACACTTCCAATTCGCGCGTGAAATTTGGGACATTTTTTAAAAAACAATTTAGAAAGTACCCAAACACCAGTAGCGAGCGGTGATCTTTTAGATTGGTAAGCTGCAAAAAATCTGATAAAATGACGATTTTTATATCACTTTAATATTCACGAAACAATGTAGGTTATACTTTTTTTTATAATTCAATGTATACATTTACTTTTAACACTATTTACTAAATTCACTAGTAACATTTTTATCATAACTCAAATATGATATTTAAAGTTGAAATATGTACTGAAGAATAATGCATAATTGAACTGTCATCGTCTGCATAAAAAAAAAAAAATATGTTTATTTTATTTTTGTTTAGCGAATCTTTGTTTTTTCACCAAATGATTTATATTGATAAATATTTTTTCCACATATTTTATAATTTTTGTTCTTGAACTGAAATCCAAAATACAATTATAATTTTGATCATCTTGCAATCACGTGAAAAATAGTATAACTATACCCGGGCTCTCTGATAAATAAGAAGTAGACATATAACTTCTCTTGTTGGGAATATAGAAAAACACTCATTGTCGTAATATTTGTGAGTGGAGAAAATAGTTTAGCGGATTTAATAATCAAGTGAAACTCTCCAAACTCGAAAGAACATGGTTGAGAGTATAAAACTTTGAATAACATGATAGATTGCCCTAAGATTCTATCACTTATTAATTTTAGAGTCCCAGTAACGCAGACCAGAAACCAAACTCTTTTTAAAATTTCTAAATGTTCCACTAAATTTTTTCAAAATTCAAATGTAAATAGAACCTGTAATATGTGTAATCAGAAATTAAATTGTATTGATATTAATAACATATCTTTTACTTCTTTTAAAGGTGAAATTTCCAAAAATAATTCATGTAATGATGTTGCGTCTTGAATCCGCAGCCTATATTATGCAGGTTATGTGCAGTTCTGTATGTAGGCACATTATAAATGTACACTGTATGGTCAACTATATTTGTATTATATATTATAATGAGCAACTGTCTGACCAATATTCAAAAGAAGATATATTTTGAATAATATGTATTATATTTACATTTACATTTCTAATAATATTAAAAGTTTTGTATGATTAGTTATTTTATGTTATGTATAATTTTTATGTGACAACATTTACAATACCAATATAATGTGGAAGCCTCTATTTGGACTTTATGATGTATTTATAATATAATTGTATCTTATAAATTTATAAATGTCTGTTGGCTTTCTAATGAAATAAAAATTTATAAAAAATAAAAGTGGATGAAAACATTAATCAAAATGAAAACAAACGATATTGCAGTGTTATACTTTATTAAACTGTTGTTTAATACATCATTCAATGCACAACGAAACTCCGTCTACCTAAAAATAAAAATCAATTTGAAACAACGAAAAAAAAAATCTAGTTCATTGGTATTCAAATATCGATTGTGTTTTCATTTTCCCGCGTAAATCTATTTCAATCTTATTTTATAAACTTAACTTCAATTTTGAAGGTTTGAGCTTATCAAACTTTATTTTCCGAGTACAAACTCCCAAAATATGGTCAAGTCAATCATCATCAGCAGCCAAATGCAGCGTACGTTGATCATCTATAATATTTATTTGACAACTGTAATCTGCATTACTTTATAAGTAGAAGCATGTGTCGGTAATATAATATATACTACCGAAACAATAAAATTGAGATTTTTCTTGATACTCTCTTAGATTTTGCGAATAATCTCTTAGGAATAAATCTTATGTAAAAAGTAAAAACGTACAAATTATTTTTTATTGCATTGTATCCTGTATAAAAAAAAATTATTCAAAAATAGTATAACATCTTAACATATAAATCTTTTTTGTGTAATTCTATAATTGAAGATATATGTGCATGTAATATTGTATCTACGAATACTTTCAAATTGTATGTTTTCTAGTATGTATCTTTGTTGAATTACTTATAAAATAAAATAAGTTGTTGCCAACACACACATTGCGTAATTCAGACTGTAAATATAAGGAAGGGTAACATTGCAAATGACAAGTTCTCGAATAGAATGAAGATAGCTTGACCGTTTTGGTGTCCTTTTCGCCGGGCGTTATACCCCTAGTAACTGAAAGAGAATAATTGTTAAGACATGAAGGGAAAAAAATTGTTACATTTTTCGTTTATGAATTTTATCGATTTGTAATATTTTATTTATCTCATTATTATTATGTTCCTTTGAATGAGTATGGCATAATTTTTTTTTCCTTCAACAAACTTTTGAGTTCACATTTTCTTTATTTCAATTATTGAAATAATTCCTTAAGAATTAAAATATATTTAATTTCTTAAAAAAAGGGAAAAAAATTACATTAAAAGGAGTATATTCTTATTGTTTCTAAATGTATACAAAAAAGCATTGTTTATCTTTTAAATTTTTACGCACTATGTTTGTACTTAACTATATATTTTTTGTAAATGCCCCTTGGGCGTATTGTAAAATTAAATAAATAAATAAATAAATATTATGCATATTCTTAAATAATATTGATTAGACAATATTTAAGAATCAAGTTTTACATTTGAATAACTAGGTAGGTACGTGTAAAGAAAATTTTATTTTTATTTACTAAACGAGCAAAAAGTTAACTTCGTGATTTATGAACTTTTTTCCGTCGGAATTTATATAAAAATTATTTTCAATAAATGTACAGTATTTTTTAAAGGAGAGTTTTATTTTTCCATAAGCTGTGATGGATTTTCAGATCCGACAAATTGAAATATGAAGCTTATGTGTGGAACACTATTGTAAATTATCATGCGCCAGTTAAATATCGTTCGTTTCTACGGATGAACGATTTTAATATGCGACACCAAAATTCACCAAAAATTCCGACGAACAATGACACAAGTGTCTTTTCTGGAAAATTAGCCACAGCCAAAGGATGACTTATATTTTATGTTTGAAAGAAACTTAATTTAACTGACCGATCCAAGTATCAAGCGATTCCTTTGTTAGTTTGACTTGATGAATTTAATTAAGCTGGTCGACTAAAATATAAATAAAAATGAACTTTTTTAAAAATTATTTGTGCATGTTGTGTTCACATACAAAATATGAACAATATCTATATATATGATAAATTTCTATTATAATAACAATTTCGAATGTATTTTTTATTGTTAACCATAGTAAATAAAAATAAATACATGACTTAAAGTGTCAATAAAAAACTTTAAACTTCTCTCCTAAAAAGTTGAAAAAATCACATACGTCGTTTTTCTACGATGCCGACAATATAACCCAATGCTTATTAGAGATTTGAATAGACTAAATAGCTTTTATTGTAAAAACCGTTGTCTAATACGGGTAGGTCTTATCTAAATTAGAATATTGTTTTTTTTTTATTGAATTGTAGACGTAGTTAAACAATAACTGAAAATGAAATATTCGCCTGGCAATCAAATGCCTTCAAAAACCCATCTTGTTATTCTTTATGGATACAAAAGCATTTCTCTCGTCAATAATCACAACCAGAACCGTATAACGGGAGTGGAGTTCCACCTAATATTAAGGCAAATCTACACATTGGCCAATACGTTCACCAGTATGCTGGAGCGCGTATTGGTAACGGAATCCCTACACTACCCACACGTTCGTAAGTCGTTCTGTGTCTCTCGATACGGGGCAATGTGCGGACTTGTTTAGTCTATAGTGCGTACGTCTGCGTCTAGGGTAGACGTTGTCCTGCCCGAACATTGGCTTGCCTGCTATTAGCTAGTTCAGTAAACTCAAGATCTCGAAAAGTTCGGTCGGTAAACCATATACTAAGTGAAATTTGACATTGAAATCGCAGCGCCACCAGCGGATCCAATTGTGAATCTAAACCATTCAGGGGCCTGCTTTTGAGTAAAATAGATTTACACGGGAAAATGGAATACGTTTAGAAATTTTTAAAGACTATCTTTCAAACAGATCATCTTTGGTAGAAGTTGGAGGTAAGTTTAGCAATTCTGGTAAAATCACCTGCGGGGTACCTCAAGGGTCTACACTCGGTCCGTTGCTATTTCTTATATACATCAACGATGTGACAAAATGGGGCATCAAAGGAGGAATACAGCTTTATGCAGATGATACGACTATTTTATATCACACTAAAAACAAACAAGATTTACAGAAGATGGTTGAAAGTGACGTTTTACATCTGGCGGAATGGCTGCGTTTAAATAAATTGAGCTTGAATGCAAAAAAGACTCACTACCTTCTATTTGGAAACAAGAGTAATGAATCTATTGATGTCTTTATTGGTGTTGATCGTCTGGAGAAAAAAAATAGCACTAAGTACTTGGGACTGTTAGTGGACTCGCAGCTTACTTGGAATGAACATGTTGAGCGCGTGAAAGGAAAGATTGTCCCTGTAGCTGGAATACTGTACAGATTTCAGAGAATGCTTCCAGTTTCGCTGCTTCGAGCAATCTATTTTTCTATGGTCCATTCGCATTTATCATACCTATGCTGTGTTTGGGGTTTTGCAACTAAGAGCAAAATTTCTGAGGTGCAGATTATTCAGAATAGAGCGATCAGAAATGTGTTTCACCTACCGTATGATACTCATGTAAGGGACATTTATTTTGAAACAAAAATCATGCCTTTTAGCATGCTTTCCTATTTCGAGATAACTGACACTATCATTAATACTACTCTCGACTCAATGCACAGTAACATAAAGCCAGCTTTCATTGGAGACATCCATCGGTACAGTACTCGATCAAAAAACAATATATATATTGGATCTGTGAAGTCTACGAAGTTTGGTACTAGATTTTTACAATACATAGGTTTCAAGGAATTTAATAAATTGCCACAAAAATTTAAAGTAGCTATTTCAAAATATAGAAACAGGACGTGCGAATTGAAGAATTATTTTTTCCAGAAGTACTTTGAATAAATAATGTTAGTTTATAGAGAATGCGCATCTTGAACATATACCTTTTAATATTTCACCGTTTTTGCTTGTATATGTAATTTTTAATACTATTTAAATGTTATTTGTGTTTTTTTCTTTTTATATACTTTTTTTGGCTTGTATACATAATTTCAATTTTTTCAACGTTTTTGATAAAAAAAATTAACCTGTATTGGGTGTGCGCATATTTTGTTAATTAAAAAAAATGATTTTATTTTGTACTAGTTCAGTATGTATATATACATCCATGTAATTTTTAAACTTTTTCAATTTTCTTTCCCAGATTGCATAATGTAAACATTATTTTGAATTTATTTCCATGCCTAGTATTCTGTTTATTCTGTTATTTTCAAGTATTTTTCATACCCTTTTTAATTTGTAGTATATCATAATTTTAATTTTTCTGCTTTTGTTAAATAATATTATAGTTTAAAATTTAAAAACGTCTCTAAAAAAATTATTATCTGTATGTCCCTAAATGAGTTTTTTTTAAAAAAAACTCCTTGGGAATATTGTATATAATTATGTATAATATGTTTTCAATATAATAAAAAAAATAATAAAAAAAAAAAAATGAAAACACAAAAAATTAGCCCAGCCGTTTAGGAAAAGTTCAGTGACATACGCGCGAACAGAATAATTATATATATATGTATATATATATATATATATATGTATATATATATATATATATATATATATATATATATGTATATATAAAACCAGATTAATATAGAAATAAGAACACACGTTAGATATTTTTGACTTTTTTGAGCTATTTACATATTCGTAATAAGGTTTAGTTCATCGTTTTATCTTTTCATGTGATAAGCCAAAAGTCCTTGTCGTGTTCAAATCAAAATCTTGCAAAAATCACTGCTCTAGTGCCATAATTAAGGGAAAAAATACGGGAATACGTGTAAATGATGAAAAGTAAGGCCGCGTTTTAGACTGAGCCCTCTCAAATTATGACACTCAACTCATGTCCAGCGTGAATTTAGTCATTTTTTAACCGCCAGCCGGGTTTTGACGCGAGCTTGACATTTAATTCAAAACCAAAATGCCTGATTGTGTCGTGAAAGCGTGCAAAGACCGTAGTTAAACTAAAGAAAAAAGACTTTTCATTAATAAGTAAGTACCTATGTTCTTGTTTATGATTGAATTTCAAAAGTAAAAAATACTAGTATTCAAATACTGAATTGAAGTAAGTACCTAAGTATTTGTTTATGTTTGAATTCCAAAACATAAAATAATTCATGTAAACATACAAAAACGTAATCACATAAAAAAATATGTTCTTCTTACCAATAGGGGTACACTTTATTCATGAATGCAATTTTCAAAAATTAATTGAATGTCAGTTAATATTATTTTAGTATTACCTAAAATCCAATTAAAAGAAATGAATGGAAAGAAATTATAAGGAATTAAGGGTAAAAATCTGATTGGAATCTATAAAAGGCGAATGTTATTTGTAAACATTCAAAACAAAAGTTTTTTCAAACACAATAAACAACATCCTTCCATTTTTTTGTATGTGCATTCTCGACAAATGCAACCCTGGTAGGCCGATGAAAAAAAGGTTTATGCTCCTAACTTTTTTTTACACTTTAGATTGAAAAATTTAATATCTACGAACACGCGCAGCCCAAAGATATACATTTCACTGAAAACCGCACGTAAATCAGTTTAACCGTTAAGGAGGAGTTCATTGACATCACAAGTACAGAAGAATTATAAATATAAAGATACGTATTTTTATAAGCAGTTTTCTCATTTGTATGACTCGATAAATGAAAAGCTTTCTTCATTGCTCATATTTAGGCCGCCACTTTGTCAAAAACCAAAGAAGAATAGGCAAAAATTACAAAAAAACGCGTGCACACTTTCCGCCAGTCTGAGGCGTACTAAAAACTGGGCCGGCATGTGGACGTTTTGACCATTCGTTCACCATGCGCCCTTTGATATGTGTTTGAAACCGACAAAATTCCGATTGGATGCGAGCGCATGGACCAGCGCGTGTACCATCAGGGCCAGTCACAAATTCCCCCCTCTACACGTTTGCCAATGCGTATTTGCCAGCGCACTGGTGAACGTATCGGCCAACATGTAGAACTGTTTTCAGGCAGTACCAACACAGTGAGCCTGTACCGCCATATCGATCTACACGTAGCACGTGGCTTCAACAGACGCACTCACCGACTGCGGCCGTCCTCTTCCTCTACCCTCGCCGCCCGAGGGGTGGAAGGAGACGCCGCGACACGCGTCCGGGTGGGGGACTCTGCGGGAGGAAGTTCGGGGTGTGCCTACAGCACCTGTCGAAAATATTTTACAGCGGCCACCGCTACACGGGAATGTTACACTTTACATAATTACTGAGCGATATATATTCCAAACACGTTTATCAGAATAAGATAAAGTATGCGGGAATTGTCGGTGAAAACTGAAAATATTCATTAAACTACATCAATAAAATATCTTTTTAATAACAGTCCACGGAAGTTCTAAGTTTCTTCCACTACCTTTCTACAAACACTCGAGAGCCGTTTAGATAGCTAGACTTCTGTATTCTCATCTCAGCAATATTCTACGTCTATGTTGCATTATTACTTTATTTTTTTTTACAATATACATAAGAAGTAAAACTGAGTATTAAAAAGTTAATTATATAGAAATTAAACACATATTAACAGTAAAAATAGTAAACAAAAAAATTCCACAAAGGCATATCCTGTTCGTGGGTATACAAGAAATGTTTATGAATTTTTGCTCTTATAATAAATAGACAGTTTTAATATTTTTGTGTAACATAAAGAGAAAAGAAAATATCCTGTACAAGATTCTAGGGTATTTTATTTTTAATGGTAATTAAAAAAGGAAATTAAAAATATTTAAAAAAATAAAATATTCCTTATTATTAAAGGGCAGCAAAATATATCAAAGAAAAAAAGAGTTCATATCTTTAGTTTAAATCCAGGATAGTGCGTGTTTTTTAAAAGAAGGAAAATTTTGAAAGTTTGGGATCAATGAAATATTATCAGTAAAAAAGGAATTAAAAATTTTTGGGCCCATAAAATATGCATGTCTCTGTGCTAGCCTCGTTTTACAATGTGGGATTTATGACACACGATTCCGTTTTTGACCTGATCTTTTTGAATTACATGTAAATAATTAAAAGAAAACAACAGTTATTGTTTAAAAAAAGGAAAAAAAACAAATACACTGCAATTATAGGTCGATTGTCTATAGTTTTTAATGTATTACAAAATACAACGCCGAAAAGGAAAAAAAAACGTGTCCATAAAAAGCTACTCCGTATCGTTCCACTTGTAAAAAATAAAATATTACATTAGTAATAAAATAGAGCAAATATGAAAAGATAATGTTTTTTGTTTCTTCTGTTTTAAAAAAATCTTTTCGTCAGCGGATCTATACGGAGTAATCCCAGATCAGCCTTCCCTCCTTTCATTTTTCCAACAATAGAAAATGTATAATATATGAAATTCTACAAAAAAAAATATGACAAATAATAACAATTACAGCTTAAATATATATAAATATAAATCCTTGTTTATCTTTGAATATAAAACAGAAGAGAGAAATAAGAGAAAAACAAATCAATTTAAGTTCTTATCAATGGTCACCCTCCGTTTCCTTTTTCTTTGTTGCGTTTTCTTTGTTTGAGAGTCCGCTTGTCTTTAGGTTTACGGATTTCAGATGCATGCATTTTATTTCGTAATTATTTATTTTTATTATATTTTTTAAATTTTTTAATTAATACAAGTTCGGTTTTTTTTATGGGTCGTGTGGCCGGTGAGTAACAATGATCGTCTACTCACGAAACAAAGTTTTACATAAATTTTATAAAATGTATTTAAAAGAGTTTTAAAAAAAGACGATGTATTTATTTATAATCGTGATTACATTTATGAGGAGATAACATTCAATATGTAACTGCTGTGTAGAAAATATTTGAATGAAATATAAAAAAATAACGAAAAGGTCGGTTGCTTATATAAATAATATATAAGTTTATAAGAACTCAAAATTATAACGTTAAATAAATAAGCTAATCTATGTACATATCGGTAGCCTTAAGCGACAATGAGATAAACCCGAAAATTAAAATTTTGAAATAAACATGCAGATTTGTTAATAAATGAATGTTAACATAATAAATAATGAAATATTGAAGTTAGATGGATCACCTATTTGAGAATATAGAATTTATAATCTAATTGAAATAATTGAATTAAGTTATTTCCTTTGAAAACCTAAAAGTCCGATTAACACAGAATGTGTTTTTCAGAAATATCTTACTGTCGCTTTGGGCTAGCGATATGTATACGATAACTTTTATTGTTATAAAAATCAGACTGTTGCAAAATTAAACATAAATTTACATCAAGATTAGTATACCAATGTCGAGGAAATATCCGCGACCAAAAAATTGCCGTTTGTGTCATTCGGAGGGCGAATCCTTCCATACGGGCTAGTGCCAGTAGGGGTGCGAGGGGCAGGGAGGAGGAATTTAAGAGCGCGACGCCCAGTGCGCGCCGAGACGCCGAACTGTTCGTGTCGCGCTGTACAGCCTCCCGCTTCACGGCGTGAACCCGAATTTTCGTTAGCCTCTGACATTTGCGGGACTCGCTCGCCGAGGCGCGCACCGGGCCCATGCGGCGTCCCGCCCCCGGAATGCGCTCGCGCGGGTGTAAACATCGGGTGTTCGTATCGGCCCTCGCCCTCGCCGCGAGTGACGCGATGTGAACTGGTGGTGCCGGGTCACGGTCGTCAGGAGTCCTGCTGCCAGGAGTCTAGAGAGAACAGGTAACGCTGATGCTGGTCCCGCAGTAGGACTGGGCCGCCCGCCCCACGAAGATCGCGACAGGTTTACTTACTATTTATTTCTTTAATACTTCAAAATAAGTCGTATTGACTTCATTTTCAATATTATTTATTTACAATATTTACATACTCATGCCCACAATTATACGTGAATTCCTCGTCGACTTTTAATTGACACCATTAGTAATGTACCCTGGGGCAATAAATAATCCATTTAGAAGAAACGGTGCGAACCCTATTTTTCATCAATTTATCACGACCACTAAAACGGCACTTTTGCTGTCAGGAACGCCCATCTACAGGTTAACAGGTTAACGTTATACATATGTATACAGAAATAATAAAATGATTTTGTTCGTGCTTTTTTGAATCTGTGATGGTTTTGAAAAAAAACATCAGCTATTTATATAATCTTCTAAGACCAACTTCGGTTTTTATGCCCCAATGTCCAGAATGTGTAGATTAGTCAATTCATCACACCACTTGGAATTCTTCGGGATAGATCTTCCGGCTTTTCGTAGATCTCTTCGCGACTAAACAGTGTGGGATGAAGTTGGATTGGCATGGTTCAGCTCAAAGTTTTAGGTCTTTCGTTTTTTTAAATATATTGTATACAATTATTATTTTGCCCTCGTTTGTCTTTGCTAAATAGTTTAATGTTCTTTTCGTTCACTTTCTTGCATTTATATTTTTTTATGTAACTGTTGTAATTGGCTTAGGCCGTGTATATAATAAATAAATAATAAAAAATTTAAAAACCTACAATAATTTTTATCTATCTGATAAGAATTTTACACGGTATATGGGTATGTTCAGATATTTAAATGTGTCTAACCCTTAAAAATCCACCATATTTCTGGAGTTTTGATCTAATTTGATTAATAATTTTTGAGATATTATAAACATTGATTAAATTCCCTAAAAAACGTATGCTCAGGACCAAATCAATTAAAGACCGTTATGATGGTGGTACCAGTATATTTATTTATGATTTTATATTAAGTTTCATTAAGGCTAAATGATTGTAAATATAACTGCTTGTTCACAAATCTTTTCGTTTTTGATAAACTATTGAATTTATTAAAAAATAGCATTAAAAATACATTAAACATTAAAAATGAACACAAACTTTAATTTCTAAGATCACGTTTTAATAATTTAGTACTAATGTAATAATTTATGAAAGTATTTAAAGAAATCTTTTTTTTATCCTAACATGGAATTTATTTTAAAACTCTTTACTGAGTCAATCAATACCATCCTACGTTTAAAAACCATATAAAAACCTTTTTATTTGATCAAGTAACAAAAACACAAACATACTCGTAATAATCTAATCGAATTATCAACAAACGTAAATTTTTATTTAAATTTGATTCTATAATGAGTTGTGTTTTAAATTCTTTGATTGACACGAAGTATTATTTTTTAAGCTTAAAGCCACACACTGACTGTAATTATCATTATTATAATTTAAGTAAAACAATTTATTCTGTCTTCGTCTGAAAACATTGAGATACCTCAATGTCTGAAAACGAAACGTAAATGGGTTAAAATGTTTGGCACGACGAGATAACGACCTCGCAATAAGAAGGTTTATTCGTTTAACTATAAATACTATTTGAATAAATAAAATCGTATTGCATGCTGCATACATGTTCTGGTTTATCTACTGGAGTAAAGTTGGCAACGCAAGAACTTTTCAGTTCGTATTTTTTATTGAATAAACGACATTCTTAACATTTGATCACGCAACAATATTTATTTCTTATAAGAAAGTAAAATTCTATGCTAAGTGATTGCTATCTACATGCTCGAATATTTTTTAATGTAGGTGGAGCGAACATGCTTTTCTGTTTTGTGTAAACTTATTGAAAGTGTTCATGATTAAAGTTGAAGTTTTAAGGTTGGCTTTAGAGTCACTGAGAATATATATAATACGGATTAAAATTTGATAAATAAAATTAAAAAAATGGATTTCTTTGTTAGATTTTTACGGTTTATAATGTGAAGGTAGAAATTACTTGTATTACTTGTAAACTATAAATAATATTCCTTATCATTTTCAATAGTATTATTATTAAACAAAGTAATAAATGTTAAACAAATTTTTAAATAAAAATAACTGCACATATAAATAGTGAAGCGAGAGATTTTTTTGAAAAATATATGTAAATCAAAAAACGTTGTGTTTTATATAATTGGTACACATATTATTTATATTTTTTTGTATTTCATTTCTTTATATTTGTTTTATCATATTTGTACTTTATTATTCATGTTTAAGTAACATGTATTTTTGGCACATATATATATAATTTATTTTTATATAATAACGCTTTTTAATTTCTTACATTTGATTAGCTAGGCATAATTAAGTAGTTTTAGTTATTCTTTTTTATGTTATCGTTTATTAGTATAAGACTACTTTTGCTCTAAAGATAGAAAATCTCCATCTTAGAACAGGCTGTGCCATGTTAGATGGAAACTATCATAAACAGAGAACACTCTGTTTTCATTTTACATTAATTGGTTTTATATAGATTCCCCGTTATTAAGTATACATATTATTTTTTGCTATAAATTTATAAATAAAAAATAACTCAAAAAGAAATAACTTTTTTTAAATATTTAAATTTATAAAAAAAAAACAACAATAGCATAAAAGCATTTAAGAAGTACGAGGATTGATTGATGATATATGCTCTACCCCTGATCTGCTTCCAGTCGATCAACGAGCTGATATGTATGTATGCATTGTGTAGCCTGATATGCTGAATGAAAAGTTGAAATCTGTAACGGTTTAGTTATAACAGGCCGCTGCATACTGCAAAATGCTGCAGGGACCTGTCCGAAGCGTTAGTATCAATGTCTGCTATCCACGAAGCTGAGTTTGAATAGGTTGAACAATTTTTTTATTAATCTGATCTAGCTCCCATACTATGCCCAGATTGATGATATATGCTCCACTCCTGATCTGCTTCTAGTTGACCAGCAAGCTGGTATGAATATTATGTATGCATCAAGTAGCCTGATATACCTACGTGTAAAATACCGAGCGACAAGTTGAAAACTGCAAGGGTTTAGTTATAACAGGCCGCTGACCACTGCAAAATGCTGCAGGGACCAGGGAGGATAATGCTCCTTACGAGATAATGGCTGTTATCTGCGAAGCTAAATTTGAATTGGTTAAACACCCTTTTTATTCGTCACCAGGCTGATTCTGTCACGATTTCGTATTTCGTAAGTTCGTTCGCTCGTAATAAATCCATCTCACTCTAATCCAATGAAAGTCGTATATCACTCTCGTTTTTTTTTTTAATATATATTTGGACCCCTGTATTTAGTAGCCTTACGTGTCATGTACAAGGCTAAGGTATTTGGAAAAAATCTTTTTTGTTTGTCTTGGAAATGGGATGTTCGATCACTAATTTTGGTTTATTACCTTTATGAGTCCAATCACCATTGTTGCAAAGTTCAAGAACAATGGCGCGTGATAACTACTTTTAACTACAGTGTGGATATCTGTTAAGGATATTCCATCTTTCCTGCATTCTGCTTCAAGATTATGGCGTTGCCACTGAAAATGGACACTGAAATAACAGATGTTTGATACTCTGTGAAGAAATATCATCGCATGGACAATAGTCATCATTCCTTAATTTAAACCCATATAGATATCTTCTCATAGCTCCGTGTCCGGTAAAAATTTGGGTCGTTTCGAAATCACTCTCGTTTACTCTCATATGGTACGAATGAATTATCGAAACTAATTAGTTACAGAATAAGGCCACTGATCTAGCTCCTAGTATTCACTGAGGAACCTTTATGTGTAATTTTTTTTTACGACAATGAGGTTATGTGCTGTATAGTTGAGTGTGTGGCAGGGGTTGGACAGAAGTTCTACCGAGAAGCTAAATAAATATTGGACCAGCTCTAGAAGAAGTGCATGCTAGTCCAGGGGGACTACGTCGATAAATAATTTACTTAATATTTTTTTCTCATCTATTTACAAATAGGTCAGGGATAAAGCATAATAATCAGCCCTCGTATATTCATATATTACGTGCACTAGTAATGATGTAATAATATCATATCTACCTACCCCGACTATAAATTGTGCTAGAGAGACAAAATACATTATATTATAACTTCCAACGGGGTATTGGGGATTTGACGAATGATAATACCCATTTTTAACTTAAAATTGTTTACATGTTTTATTTATACAATTACCATTATTATATTATAAAAAATATAATTACCAATAAATAGGTTACTTGGACGGTATCAGATTTTTCTTTTGACCTAAAAATGGAAAATACGCGGTATTTGCATTATTTATAACTTAATTAAAACTTAATAATACTTGGAAATCCTTTATTATTTTCATACGAGATTTTTAAAAAATAATCATATGCAACCCTCTAAAACGAGATAAGGACAATTGAGATTAATAAACCAGGGACTAAAATTATACAATAAACTACCAGATAAAACTCAACAAAAGACTTTTCAAAAAATGTTAAAACTCTTATTACCAACAACTGAGTATGAAAAAAAAAAAATCTAATGTATATTTATTTTTTTAAAAGCGATCAAAAATTTTTTTTTCTTGAAAAACATACGAAATATAATAAGTAAAAAATACAATTGAGACGGTGAATCGTAAAAATGATATCATCTTGTGGTGAAACTATTTTTAATTATTTCTGATGGTTTTTCATATAGTTTCTTTTACTTTCAGCCTTTCTTTGTAAAAAGAGAAGGTCAAAGGAAACTTCATGTATTTTGGTATTCTAAGATGTGGTTGAAATCCATCACAAAAATTCACTTCAAATAAGGCCTTGTGGGACACTTTTCAAAACCTTTACATAAATAGCCACCAAGTCATTAAAATATTCCATTGAGCATGTTGGAATCATGTTTTTTTTTTCGTCTGCGTAGTTTAAAAAAAAAACAAGAGCCATATGGAAAAGGGTCGAGCTTCTTTGGCAATCGAACGTTATTAACTGGGTAATGTTATTTCTCTGTTTTTATTATTTTTCCTTCTAGAGCGCTGTCTACAAAGTCATACTATATTTGAGTGAGGTCCCTCTCAAGGTACTTCTACTTGATTTACACATTGTGCTTTTTAACTAGATAAAGTAGAGCATTGGACAAAAAATTATTGGTGTTCTGGTAGTTAAACCGTCCAACCAAAATGTGATA
>NW_028278625.1:0-64559 GCF_059751315.1 Micrasema longulum
TCTGTCATTGGCTGGTTTAAGTGGCCACTTTACACACTGTGTAACATTCACCATTCTGCCCATGTTTGAACATCCACATTTCCTCAACTCTTCCATCTGTTGACTTTTGTGAAGTGAAAGAGAACAACTCCCTAGGGAGGAAATCCAGCCAGTCTGCAAGCATTTGGACATAATCAAACATTGTTAAAATAATTATGATTTAGATTGCATTGCCATATTTCCGTCTTAAGCCCCGATAATGATATTTAATGTTAAATGTTTGAAAGCGCACAACTTCTTAAAACATATTATTCTATACGATGCACAAGTACGAATACTTGTACGTCTCGAATGTATCAATCCCAGTTATCTGAGCGCTTGTTATTGGAACTTAAGGCAAACTCCGGAACTGCTAACTCCACTTGGATATCAGCCGATCCGAGTTAAGTATAAGGGAGTTAAAGGTGTCGCGGGAGTTGGCTTGGTTTGTTATACCTAACTCAGCCAAATACATGTTCACTGAACTCATACAGGAGATAGAAACGTGGTTCATTGCAACATTTTAACCAAATTGACTACAAAATCAAGAGAATATTAGTTATAAGGAAATTCATTAGTAATTATTATAATAATTTGTTTATTTGGCTACAGGTTGTTTCAAAACCACACAATAACATTTTCAAATTTCTTAAAAATCATTTTTTCAAAATAAAATGCATTTTGATAAATTTTTCAGACTTTACGACTTTTGCATTGGGTAAAGCAGAACTTCTGAAAAAAACAAAAGTTCAATCGAATTATTTCCTTTATTTCTAACCGACAATTAAAAAAAAACATTTTATTGGTATGAGGTCCCGGGTTTGATTTCTGGGATGGTATAAATAAAATATTGATTTAATAGACGGCTGTACAAACTTTTTCCTACCAAAAATTTACCGGTGTTTAAAATACTCAAAAACATAGTTTTTGCTAACGTTGTTCATGGCCCCAAAAATTAACATCGAACAGCCGTTAGATGGCCATCTTATTGAAATTGTAATTACATATTTTCATTGATTGAACTTTGGAGATCCTTATTACTTTTTACCCCGTTTTTTACTATTTTTTTTAATTATGTCTGTTACTGTATTTTTTTTTACAATGTTTTTTGTGTAGATATATATAAATGTATTTTTTTCGGTAACTATGTTTTCAACCATTTTTTGTTTTTAATACGTATTTAACTATGTTTTTAAATATGGGTTGTAATGTCTTTTGCTTTATGTTTTTACTATATTTTCACCATGTCTACTACCTTTATTTATTTTTTCAATGTATTGATTATTGTCTTTTATATTTTTACTGCTTTAGAACGGGGTGAATAACTTTAGTTAGACAATCAAAGCAACTTTGTATAAACCTATAATTTTATGTATAAGAAATGATAATAAATAAGTAATAAATAAAAAAGATTTGTATTCGGTGATCAATTAATGCTCTGCTTTTTGAATAAATTTGTCGGCCTACTAGTGTAATGGTCAGCGCGTTAGCCTACCACGCAAGAGGTCTAGAGTTTGATTCCCGACATGGTTAATATGAAATATTTATTTGAAAGGGTGTTTTCAGACGAGAATATTTCATGATCATTGGACTGGTACCTGAAGCGTAAGACTAATCATCTTACGTTCATGTAACAAAAAATATTTATTTATTAACGGATAAAGTTTATTAATAAAATAGCAAGCACAAATCTTTTAGATCACACAGGCACAATTGAAATAAAATACAAATATAGGAAATTAAAGCAAGGATAAAAAATAAATAATAATTACTACTTCAAAACAAGATCTGGTTTATCTTAGTGATTGTTTAAATCTCGAAAGACTTTTACTAAAAATGACCAAATTTTTCTAGAGTTTACAACGCAATCGGGACATTGGCAATGCAAGCCATAGTTTGTGCTGTGCTGATCAAGAAACAGCACATTATTATTTCGCAATCGGCGGATCGGAACATTGAATGCCACTTGTTCCAGTAACGATGGTACATCAATGAAGCCATTTAGTAAATTAAACAAAACCATATATTTATTGCAAAAACCCATGTACTGTGTAATACTTCTTGCATGAATGCCCAAAATCCCCTGACTCCGTCAAACCAAGTCATTAAAATGGTCAAGAGTTTCAAATACCTGGGAGTATATGTTACGGAAAATAGCAGTTTTCAAAAAGAACTGGGAGTGCAGCTAGGAATAGCAGGCGCCACATTCAATCGTATGAAGGCTATCTGGAGATTGGATATTTACTCCGTGAAAATCAAACGCCGCCTATATAACGCCTGCATAACACCTATTCTCCTTTTCGGATGCGAATCGTGGCAACTCATTAGGGCCCAAAGCAGCAAAAAGCGAGTTTTGAGAATAGGTGTCTTAGAAGAATCTTGGGTGTGCGGTGGTTTGACTTTGTGAGGGATAAAGTAATAAAAGAACGGACGCAGCAAACTCCGGTGACAATTGTTATCAAGCGGAGGCGATACGGTTGGCTTGGACATGTGCTGCAGATGCCTCCTGAGAGCCTAAACCACGCTTGCCTACTTTACAAGGCATTAGGTTCTCAACGTCCGCGACGTCTATTGCTGACTGTTCGTCGGCAGTTAGTGTCAGAACTACGGGACGCGAACCTGACTTGCGAGGATGCACAGGAGCTGGCAGTCGACAGGATTTTTGTGGACACCATTTGCTTCAACTAGGGAGTGAATATGGAATAATGAATGAATTAATGTTATTCTATGTGAACTCTAGTCTATACTCGGTCAAAACGAAATGCCGATTATTCAACTCATGCATAATGCCAGTTTTCCTATGTAGGTGCGAATATTGACACCTTACCAAAGCTCAAAACACCTAACTTCTGAGTTTTGAGAGTAAGTGCTTGAGAAGAATATTAGGTATAAGGTGGTTTGATTTTATTACTAACATTAAAGTCCGAGAACGGACGCAGCAGCCTCATATAACGAGCGTCTTGAGGATGCAGCGGTGGACCTGGCTTGAACACGTGCTGCGCATGCCTCAGGAGAACCTAAACCCAAGTTGCCTCTTCTTTAAACCGAGAGTATGGGAAGAAGCGAGAGTGCTGGCTGGCGATAGGACTCCTGGAGGCAACTTGTGATGTCCACATGCTCCACTTAGGAGCGGATGTGGAAAAGAAGAAGAAGAATGTTATTTCTTGGTTTTTGTAGACATAAGATTCTTTAACTTTTTTAGTTTCAGTTTCAGTGCTGCAGAGCAGCGTTTATTTTATAATTAAAAAATACGTATAAGAATTTGCTACCCACTAAGTCTAAAGACTTTTCGGTGGGACACATTTTTTTTTTATGACAGGTTTATATTACATTTATTTTAATTATATTTTACAAATTTATATTTATATTTCTTCAGTTCTTTTTTTTTCATTTGAAGATCTTTCATCTTAATGATGGTTTGTGGGAAATCATTGAACAATCTTGGAACAACGCAATTTAATGTTCGCTCTTCGAAGTAATTTGTAATCCGGCTAACAAACAGGGAGCCCTTTGTTTTAAATCCAGTTTTGTGAGTGTGGGAAACTCTTTTTTATATTCCGGATCAACAAAGTGATCTACAATCAAATTGTAGTCACAAAGTTGTTTTACCGGCAGGACATTACAGAATTTAAAAAAATTAACTGCAATGATCAAGATACGCTGCAATTGGTGTACCAATGCAGTGCCCTATGCGCCATTAGGTGCAGAAAAGGAATGATGATGATTTTGAATATACCCATTTGGAGAAAAAATACCGATTTAAAAAAAAATGCTCTAATTTGCATCGCTTATACCGGATCTAATAGAGCGGTTAAAATTAATAACGGATTGTGATTAGTGTTCGGTCGCCAATTAGTATCTAACAATTCAACGGTTCTCATTAGTATAAGTGGTTCAACACTTCAAGTGCACAGTCGGTAGGTTCTTGAATAACTGTTGTAAGGTTTGTTGATTTGCAAAATAGGAATTCAAAATTAAGAAATCGCACTACTGCGAAATCAATTAATAAAACAATGAGGAAATTTTAAAAATATGTCAACTGAAATCAAATATTCGTCGGCCTCGTGGTGTAGTGGCCAGCGCACTTGTTTACCACGCAAGAGGTCTCTAGTCGATTTTCGACATGGTTGACATGAAAAAAATATTTGAGAAGGGTGTCTTTACACTAGAATATTTTGTAGTCCCTGGACTGGCATCTGAAATGTCAGACTGATCGTCTTACCTTCATGTTTTATTGTTTACATTACATCGTATTAACTGCATTTTGTGGTTACATACCGTATTATATGAGACTAGTTGCACATTATTCATTCAATATGACGCATTAATTACATTTTTAAATAAATGCTTTATTTTCAGAAGAAGGTTTTGAAATTTACCATACTTTTAAAAAATACAATTATAACATTACTTAACTTAAATATTTTGAAAAGGTTTCGAAAGCAGGTATAAACATTTTGTATTTTATTTATAATCAAACCTTTTACTATGCTACTTAATATAAAACAAGGTGTTACGATTTATTTTTTCTACTTACACACCCACACACACCCTCCCTCACCCTTTCATTCACACCCCCACATAAACACACAATCACATGCACACACATGAATACAAACTTCGCACAGATACAATTGTGTAAACTCTTTTCTTATAAATATAATGTATTGTTAGACTAACAGTGGATTTTTTTAATTGGCTCTAGTATTGGTAATATATTTCTACTTATTTTTTATGTAATAGCTGTAAAACTTCTAAATAATTTATTTTTTAAATTAAGATTTTTTTATCTAGATATGTTGCAATTGGTGCTCCAATTCAGTGCCTTATGCACCATTATGTGCGAAAAGGGAATGATAATGATGATGAAAACAAAATTAATGTATTACAAAAAAAAATAAAACATTTTTCACAAGGGAACATAGCAGTCTTTCATTGGCTGGTTCAAGTAACATTCATCATTCTGGCTATATTCGCACATGCATATTCCTTAAACTTTTTTATCAGCTGATATTTGTGAAGCTTAAGAGCTGAAACCTTTATTGATGCCGGTGAGATTTATATCACTGAAATATGTCTAATTTTAAATTTTTGTACGTGTTTTTTTAAATATTTGTATATAACCACATACCGACTTTTCTATGTCTACCCGTTTCGAGGCGTACCTGCCTCTTCATCAGGACACCTATATAACCAACATGCAAAACCCACTATCCACCCTCACCATAGTTGTTCCACAAAAATATGAAACCAACACGACATGCACGACAAGCACATGCACTGATTAGGACAAACATGCACTGATTAAATCATGAAAATATTCTATGTTGTTTGAGATATAATTTAAAAAAGGTGGAGGGGATGGAGGGAGGGGGTGAGCTTAGTAGGTTAAGGGTGTCCACTATAGTGGAACATTGTATAATGGACTATATCGAAAGGTTGTTTGATTATTGATCAAAGGAACATTATTTTTTAAAGGTTTCCTAATATGATTGCATGTTAGTTTAATTAGTGTCCTGATGAAGAGACGGGTACGTTCCGAAACCAGTTGACAGAAAATTCGGTAAGTGAGTAAAAGCAAATATTAAATAAAATTAACTTAAATGTTTGACCACAAAGTTAATGCTTTAAATATGAAAAATATTTCATTTTTGTATTTAATTGGTTGAATTAACAATATTTTGAGCATGTCCAAATTTTTGTTGACAATTAAGTTAACGAACACACTCATATCGCCTTATTTTTTATAAAAATAAATCTGAACAACAATATATGAATTTATTCTAAATACCAAATAATTTATATTACTCGTACGATTGAAAACAAGATACTTTTTAAATACATAGTTTATTTACGTAATCACGACATAACTAGTAATTTACGTTTATTTGCAAATTAAAACCTGTTTTTTTTTTGTTTGAACTAGCCGCTAGAGTTTGATGAATGAAATATAAGGCAAATTGCTTTAGAGCAATCGATTTTGTTGTTTGCTGGTGCTGCAACGAATTCAATAAAATTATGGCTGTTGATCTCTACTAAATAAAAGATTTGTATAAATAGTGAAGTGTATGAAATTTTTATTTCAATTCAATTTTTCAATTTTAATTAATTTATTTATATGTATATATATAAATTACTAAACGAAATATCTTTATTTATACATATAGAAATAATAACAATAATTAGGTAAAATTAGTTATATATGAACATGGAATTATCTAAAGAATAATATGTTAAAAAAGTAAGATAATCTTGTAACGAAAAACTCTCTCAGAGACGTAGAAAAAGTCAATGTCCAAAGTAATATTGTTCGAAATAGAGATAGCCTTTCCAAGAGGCATAACCATTAGAAGGTTGGTCATATATATTGGAATGCGAAACAGTCTATGCTGACGCTGTCTAAGGTAATTATCCGGAACATAAAAGCTCCTCATAAATAAGCAATACTAGCAATTTTTAAACATTAAATAATTAAAGGGATGAATAAAATAAAAATAATAATAATATTTAACCAATATTGTCATACATATGAAACAAGGGATAAAAAAAATATAAGATTACCAATGAGGAAAAAAACAGAATCTCAAAACTCATTGAACAAGGGATTGAAGCTGTACGATGAGTTACCTGAAGAAATAAAGGAGATAGAAAAAGTCGAAATATTTAAAATTAATTTGAAAAAATATATTATTGAGAAATTTTGATAAAAAAAAATATATTTCCTCTTAAGATGTTACGAACTAACTTAATAAAGTATAAATAAATAAATACATAATTTCAGGGTTGTCAATAATACCGCGCAACAATCGAAAGAAGTGCGTAGTTAAATACACATTCCTTCTGGACTTCAAACCGCTGTAACCAAGCATACCCCGGAGGAACTCAGTGGGATAAAGCCATGGATAATATCCGCACTCCCTCATGTAGAGAAACCGAAGAAATTTCTTCCGAACCCTCTCTACCATAAGACAGTTTAAAATATACTAGACCAGACACAATAAGCACAGTGCGCTCTGTGACGACCGAAGACTTCGAGAAAAAACGAAACAGAGAGACCCTTTATAAACTACACAAAGAGTGCCCACCAAAGCAGCAATACTCTGGTGTGGTACTCGCAAAAATCAATATGAAATTCAATTAAGAACCGTATTGAAGAAAAAACTTAACAGTGGATTTTTCCCCATATTTAGCTATGTAACTTCATACTCATTCATTCGTGGATACAACCTTTTAAGTACAAGAATTAAGGTCGTATCAATATTAGTTTCTCTATTTGTGTAACCATCAAACAAATAGTAACTGTTGATCGAATTTGACCATAAAACGTATTTAAATCGACATTGCTGTAGTTAAACACGGGTACGATAGCTTTGTTTGATGAAACTGTTTGCTCCAATTCTTCTAAATGGGGAATCATTCTCTTATCTGTAAAATAAAAACGAAAATATTTTCTTTAGTTGCCTTTTAACTTTATTGTTTTGTGCTAGGGTTTCTTGATAACTTTCATTTTCATATATTGTATGAAGGGTTTCTCAATTTCCGGGTTTTTAAGATCCCGGGACCCGGAAATAAAAAAACGAAACCCGGGAATCGGGAATCTACGAAAAATGCTCTATTATTTTAAACATGGATATTTTAACAGCCTCGTGGTGTAATGCGAGAGATCTTGGGTTTGATTCCCGACATGGTTGGCGATGGTAAATTGAACTGACTGATTTGGACTACATGCTGGAACTGAGTGACTGCGTTGAGCTGACTTGATTGGGCTAACTGACGTTACTACGCCCTGTGATCTCTTTATCTGCTACGTTCATTTTGTCTTCATGGTAGGAATAAAGGTAATGTACCGCTAGACTTTGCTAACGTTGTATTGTATTAAAGATTAAATGAAGACTTGCTTCATCGGTCGTTGCATGTGTGGTGTCATCAATCAATGAACTATGACACCCACAAATATATAACATATTCTGATAAATATTTACCTTGTATAGCATCTATTTGAATTTTTGTGATGATATCTCCAGTCATTTCAGTTTCATTGCGAAGATAATTGCATATATATGATAAATAAAATACTTTTATTAAATCCCAAAAGCAAAGTAATACACTTAAGTCAGACTGCAAGAAAAAAAACATTTTTATTTCAATTAGATCTACACAGTGTAAGAAAAGAGCTAAGATTATTTATTTTGCAATTCTTTCAAATATGCTTTCATTTATAAAATATTTTATTCTAGTTTTTAAACACTTTCATATGCTTGCTAATAAAGATCAGTGCTATTTCAACTTCTGACGTCACTGTAACCTGTGAAGATCAATTGTGACGGATGTAAATGAGTTATCACCCACAAAGTCTAGTCCCTTTAAGAGCCGGGCTACTGAGTTGAGAGCGATTGCTATTATATGTTTAGCTCTCTCCTCCTCCAAGCCCCGGTCTTTAAGGGTGTAGTCTGGTAAAACGAACGCAAAATTAAAAAATCATATGATTTTGCCATTGTTCAACGATTTTTTTTAATCGTGCAATAAAATAAATGAAAAAACATAAATTAGATGAAAACAATATTTTCTTAGATGAAATCAATATTTTAATGACATAAATAATATATAACACAAATTAGATGAAATCAATATTTTATCTAAAAAAATATACTCGAAAGTAACTAAAATATAATTTCTTTCAGATCGGCAGATTACCGGCAGATTTCGGTAATACTTTAAATTTTTTTTTATTAAAATACTTTAGTTAAAACCTTTTTTTATAGAATTGTTTTTTCTTTTTTTAAAAAAGAAGATAATTCTGGTTGTAATATTTAATTTATAACGACACCTTATTTACGTTTTTATGACCTTCAGACCTGCCCTTATCGTTTTCGGTAAGGGCAATTTAACATCCTCAGGTTAACCAGTGGTCCCCCTGGTGGAAGATGCGGATTATTTTGTGATATAAAGCATCACATTCTCACAAAAATTATAAACTTATTTCATCATCTGCGTTGTAAAATCTACACACAGATGTTTCAAAAGGTTAATTCTAGCAAAATTCGATTCATTTTTTAAATAATCAGACGTCACTTGGGTGGGTTACCCTTGCCAAGGACACTAAACAATCTTCTTTCATCTTTTTTCTAATGTAAGAATATACAAAGAAGAGTTGATATACAAAAAAATTACATTATGTTATGACAGTTTTGAACACAACGTAATTATAAATATTTTTTGTATTTTGGATATATGTAATACTCCCTTTTGGTTCATTGTTATGTTTTACTGGTAATAATAAAATAACTTTGTTTTATGATCCACTTTTTATTTAAAAAGTGGATTTACAACAAACTTTTTTTTATAACTCTAAATAAACTACGTTTTCATGTTTATATTTTGTGTCTGTTTACCTGTATTTTTTACTTAATAGTTAAAGGGACAGTGAAAGTAAGCGAGCAAGAGAGCGGTCTTTTTTATTAGGTCGTTATTTTTTTTAAATTGAGCGTTGAACTATTTTTCTTCAATGAAATTGAGTCAATTCTGAGACAACTAATAGATTTCTCCCGTTATTTTTTTGGTAACACTAGTTTGAGAACTTATTCTAAATATACTGTAAACACTTTCGCTGCCCTATTTCGCCAAAGAGCGCGGAGCCTAAGGGAACGCCTGAAAAGCTCCAACAACGCGCTTTTCCGAACCACTGCAGGGTGGATTCATTCACCGCTGTTCGAGCGATGGCGAGATATGCTGAGACCACCATAAGTGCTTCAAATATAAAATTTATTAGATTGTTTTTTTTATATTGTAGAATGTAGCTATTTTACTGGAATAAAAATGGTACATTCTGCTATCCCCACTTCCCACCATCAAGTTATTACTCTGCATGTAAGATTATATATAATGCACATTCCTCACCATATTTTTTGTCTCTGAATATGGACAAAAGTATTTACTTATTACGTATCATGTGCATTATTTATTTTATTTATTTTCGTACTAAAAACAAAAGAAATAATTTTGTTTTTTACTCCGCATCGGCTAAAATTCTAAAGAGGATATGCGATGCCAATAGATATTTGATCATTGTTTTTTTGGCACTCTCTCGCAAACCACTTCCTGATACTGTGCAAAAAAGACACCTGCGCGTCGGACTAATTTATCTAACTAACTAACTGCAACCGACAAAATCGATATTTTTGCTATCTTGCTATCCTCGTCCTCGAACTGGAATGATTTTTTTTGACAAAGAATTTATGAATAAAATTTCCTGTTTTTCTAAATTATTTAGCTTCTATTAGAAACAATTTATTAAAAAAGTAAAACGATAGAGACACGTCAATGGCTCTTGTACTATAATGCAGGGAGAAAATAATGGAATACGTTTGTATAAAGAAAAAAAAACAGCGTTTCCTCTCAAGTCTACTAACAAATATCCAAATCTATCTATCATGCTTCATCTGAATCAAATTAAACTATAGCCGTATCTCTTCTCCTTCTTTCACCCCTAGCCTAATTTTGTTCCCTCTCTTTCTTTTTGTTACTTTTTTATTTTTTATTTTTTTATTATTTTTTTTATTTTTTATTTTATTCCAGTAAAATGGCTATAAAGTGCAGAGCCAATTCTACCATATAAACATATAAACATGAACATAAATATAAATATAAACAAAAATATAACAATAAACATAAATATATCAAAACATAAATATAAAGATAAATATAAACATAAAATAAAATTTTATATTGCAGCACTTATGGTGGTCTTAACATATCGCGCCATCGCTTGAACAACGGTGATTGGATCCACTCTGCAGTGGCTTGGAGAATTTCGTTATTAGACTTTTTGAGGTGTTCCCATAGGCTCCAGGCTCTTTGGCGAAGCAGGGCAGCGAAGGTGTTTATTCGTCCGGCTGTAAACAAAATAAAAATATATTAATAATTATGACCATATTATTGTGTTTTTACTATACAGCGTGTATGGTTAATGTCACATCCAAAAACACAAAGATCGGTATGAGCAAGATGACATAGTTGGCTAAAAAAATAAATTAACAATCTTGTCAAAATTTTATAAAAATAAATAGAAAAACCAAATGGTTGCTTATTTTTGCAAAGCGCTGAGCTAACTACCCCCTCCGCACTCCTGTTTTTTTCCCTGCAGAAGTAAGCAACCATTCGGTTTTTAAATAGTTTTTTAGTTTTGAAACACTTCTAAATGATTTTTTTAATGTCAGCGCGTTTGCCTACCACGAAAGAGGTCTCGGGTCCGATTCCCGCTATGGTTGATATGAAATATTTATTTAAAGGGGCGTTTCCACACAATAATATTTCATAATCTCTGAACTGGTACCTAAAGCGTAAGACTTATGAGCTGAAGACTTATGCCTTACCTAAAACGTAAGACTTATGAGCTACATGGCGGATTTATGAGCTATTTACACAGATTCAAAATATCTGAGATCAACACTTGCCCATGCGATGATGTTACTCTCCAAGATGTCTCCCATATATTGATGCATTGCCCCTTTTTTAGTCTGCAGAGAATGCAACTGGATGCGCGATGCAGAAGTCCAAATGAGGATTTACACGATGTTCATGTAGTAATTAGTAATTAGTCGTAAGGACTTGTCAAGAGAGGTAACATTATACATGACAGATATAGTAAAGGCAATGCAAGGTATTAATGATAGCAGGACACCAAATGCCTCTCACCGCCTCTTCAAGTGGATCGGAAGATCTGTTGACGAATTACAACGGCCTGCCTTCTATTGACGAGTTTTCTGTGGTTTCCTCGTCACTAGAGCAAATGCGGAGAAGCTCCTGAAACAGGTCTTAGCCGAAACATCCCACCAATCCTTACATAAAATAACTAAATAACTAAACAAAGTTTTTCATTGAAGTAAATTTAATGGATTTTTTTTTTTTTTTTTAAATAAACAAATAAATAACTATCGCTTTGAAGTAAATATAAACCTTGTTCATTACAAGCAGGGTAAAAGAATAATGAAACTCACTTATTAATAATTTTAAAAAAAGGGTAAGACTGATCATCTTACCTTCATGTAATAATTTTTTTATTAAGATACGCTGCGGTTGATGTATCAATGCAGTGCCCTATTTACCATTAGGTGCGGAAAGGGAAATGATAATGATGATGTGGTCTTGTTGATACCGATTATCGTGGTTTTGGATGTGACAGGGTTTACAATACACGCTGTATAATACTGTTTATTTTTCATGTAATCTCTGTCTTTCTCTAAATGCCCACTGGGTGTAGGTATGTATAACTTTTTTTAAAAGTAAAGGTACTTACATATTGTAGAACTATATTGGAATCGATCAAAATTCTGTACATTGTAACAATTGCCATTAAGCAGCGAACACAGAACACTGAATACTGAAAAACAATAACATAATTAATTCATTAGCAAAATGTTCAGTTCTACGCTCTGCTGCCAGGACTGTGACTATGAAATATTGCTGTGTAAAACTAGCTTTGAAATTAACAATCTTTCTAAGATAAATACCTTGGACCTCGGGTTGCTCGCTAGCTAAACCCAACCTTAACGCTACAGTAATCTTCACTTCTTTTTACAAAATATTTCCCTTAAAGTTGTTGAAGCCATTCCATTTTTACAAAAAAACCGTACGTATACCATTATTAATTTGATTTTATTACAGGATATCCAAAAAAAATCCGTCATTCACTGTGAAAAATGTACCGATAGCTTAAGACTTTTTTAAAAATATTTATTTCATTTTATTTATAAAATTAATTTAATAACCCTTACGGATTTTTAATTCATTTAGAAAAATTTTACACTTTAATTTTTTTATTCATACTCTGTTGTTGATAGTAATATTTTATAAATCTTTTGAAAAGTTTGTCTGAGTTTTTTGTTTAGTTTTGTCTGGTAGTTTATTGTATAATTTCAGTCCCTGGTTTATTAGTCTCGACTGTCCTTGTCTTGTTTTAGAAGATTATATGATATTTTTCTGATATCTCGTATTGTGTCCATGATTACTACAATTTTTTTCAAGTTTTAGTTCTTCGTCTACAATTACATCAGAGGCTAATTTATGGATACATTTTAATGATTCTAGTTAAAAGAGTTCAGTTATATTTAATTACTTAATTTGTTTAAAGAGTTTTCTAGTTGCTGTTGTCATATACCTACTAAATTTAAGATTTCATTTTGCAGTCTTCGTAGTCTGTTTATGTCATTTTTATTTCCTGTTCACCATAGTTGTTGCATTTCACATATTTAAGTTTTGCATAGGCTTCATACATAATATTGGTTTCCGGTTTCAGAACAAAATTTTTGATTTTTAATAAAAGACTCGATAATGTCGCCACTTTGCTAATTAAATAGTTGATATAAATTATCCAAGTCAATTGTCTGTCTATTGTTAGTCCTAAGTATTTCACATGTTCAATTTTAGTAAGTCGTTCATTATTTATATGAGCATCTATTTTATGTCATTTTTTTCTAGATTCAAAATGCATAATATTGCGTTTTTTTTCATTAATTGTAAATAAGTTTGTGTTAGTCCATTTAGTCAACATAGTTGGGTCTTTGTTTATGTCATTGTTTGTTAATACGTCTGTTTGATTTTGAAAGAATAGTCTTATGTCGTTTAAATTCAAATTTCACTTGTTTTTATATTCTGTTTGCATTTTATGTGAAAATTGATATTTTTCAAAATAATTGTAAGACTCAAATCTTATCTGTACCTGGTGGTGGATTTGAAAAGTACATGCAGGGTATTTCTATCACGTGTTACAGTAAAACAGGGTGATCAGTCTTACCTTTCAGATTTTAATACTGTTACATTAAAATATTGCAGTATAAAACCACCTTTTTCAATTATTTCCTATTTCAATGACCAAATATTTCATAACGACCCTTCAAGGAATCGAACTCGGCACCTCAAACATGGTGGACAAGTGTACCAAGCACTAAATAAATATTATGTTATCCCATTGCATCATATATAAATTTATTGTATTTTCGCATGTGCATATATATTGTGTATGTATTTGTGTGTATATATATGTATGTATGTGTATATGTATGTATGTGTATATGTATGTATGTAGTATGTATGCTTTATATTTGTATATTTAATTGTATTTTTACATTTAATGTAAATTGTAATTTTTTTTTCTTTTCTTCTCTTTTGGGCTATAACTGTTTTTCTATTTATTCAATATTGTTTTTATTTATAGGAAACAAATTCGAAAACCATATTTGCCGCAACAAATCGGTTTCTTAAAACAGGCATTTGCCCATATAGGAACCGATTGCAACATTAGGTATACTAATATTTCTGGCTTGCCGACCCTTCATATACTGAGCCTACTCCCAGTACAAGCAGAATTTGCCAGAGTGTTTTTTGTGCCATTTTTGTAACAATGCATGTATAAACTAATAAATGAATAAATAAATAAATAAATATACTACATATTTTCAAAATCGAACCCTAGACCTCAAGCATAATGAAGAAGTTCAGTGGTATGGGAAATTAGAAAATGAAAACGTTTTCTTAAGCGCGGTAAATATGAGATCATTAAATTGTACGGCGAAGTTTCTAGAAAGTGTATGAAAAAATAATAAAAGTGATATTACTTAAATAAAACGAACAACTTTGAACGATGTTACTAGTTGAATAATAGGGTGTTGTGATAGATTTCCGATTTACGGAGAGCCAATAATTCTCCATTTAGCAGAACTCACCGATGAGAACTTGTGACGTCACACGCGGAGTAATTTTAAAATTACAAAACGTTAAAACATCATACCGGTGATAATACGAAACATAAATATAGAATTTTTTTGGCTTAGTTTATCGTCTTTGAAAAAATGAATAAATTTTAAAATCTAACTGAGCGTCTTCACTGGCAAACGTGATAACCAGTTCAATGCGAGGGGTGCTGATTTCCACTTCACTTTTCAATATTTTTGACGGAATGTAACATTTGAGTTGAAAATATTCGTTTAAATTTTGAGTTCTATTTAACACACAAGATTTGAATTGCACAACAGTTTAAAAATTATTGCATAGAAACCTACCTGAAAGCCAATAAAATCGCCAACCAACTTAGCATTGGTGCAAATTAAGTAATAAGCCTGTTTTAGCCGTATAAGATCATTCGAGTTGTTTTTCAAAGGTTTCCTGTTGATTGCATAAATTTTCTCGCTCCAATATTCAAATACCTTCATTAATTCGAACAGGAAATCTTCTCTCAGAGTTTTATAAACTTCCATTGCTTTGTTGCGTTTTTCAACTGAAATGCAACATGCCTTAACAATTTTTGCATTGAGCAGTCGAGTTCTACGAATTATCGCTTGAACTAAGAAATTTACAAGCAACAGGAATAAATCAAATGGAATATTGATGCCGATAAGAAGAACGGTGATTATATGCGGTAGCGTGAATATAAACAAGGAATAGAAAACGTAAAGCAAAAATATGATAATGAAGTTGATCATTCCAGAAAATATACAAAGTTTAGATTCTTCCAATTGAACATCAATAAGTTGATCAATTTTATTGAGATTTTTCAAAAAATCTAAAATATAATACGAATTGGCTACGCAAGGAGTCAGTAACATAACGCATCCGATGTATTTTTCAATGTCAATTTTAAAAACAAAAATATTTGGCAAATGTTCCGCTTTGAAATGAGAAGCAAAAGCGATGTTAAATATGACAAATGTTAATATTGTTCTAACTACGCCGATTATTCTGCATGTTTTTGATAATTCAATAAAATGTTTTCCACGCATTTTTACAGTTTGTACGCCAAATATGCAATTCAAGCAGTGAAACGGTTTGTATGCGCGTTCGGCGTAGAGATAACTTTTTCTATTCATTTTTTTTATAAATAAATTTCGTGACACGTCTACGTTTCTAAAGGTAAATAATTATAACAAATAGTTAAACGTTGTGAATCAACAATATATTGGAATATTGTACGACGGTCAATAAAAAAATATTGAATCGTTTTATTAGCACTTTTATGAAACTGAGAACATCGGATAACACTGATATTTTTCTGTGAGTCAAAGGGTTTAAGTCTCTGAAAAAAAACAAATAAAAAACAAATACCAAAAAATATGAGCACATTTAAGGTTTTAAGAAGCGTCTAGTCTTTCATTTCTTAGTCAACATAGATTTAATTAAATTTTGATTATTGGGCAAATTTCGTTGTATATATTGAAAATTTAAAACAAAAAAAATGTATCGTGAAAATATTTTTTTGCAACTGGTTTTTTGAAAAATACAAACTTAAAACCTTTTTTTTAAACAAACATATCAAATCGGATACGTTTTTTTTTTTGCAAATGTGTTATTTTTCCAGCTAAACTTAACTTAAAAAAGATTGTTAAGTTCTTGGATCTGGATTATTTACAAAATGAAAGTAAGATGATAATGATGATCTAACCTACCAGGAAACAGCCAGGACCAAATAATGACCTATCACTTCCACTATGTAACACATTTTAAATAAATATGAATAAAACAAGACCTCAACAATGGTAGGCAAACATGTTAACAATAACAATAGTCTCAGACTCAATTCAAACGTGTACTAAAATGAACATAAACTAACCCACCCGAAAACTGTGCCAGGACCAAATAATGACCGATTATTTCCAAGATTGCAGTTATAAGCAGGAGGCATCACACAATAATGACTTGGCAAGTTTCAGCTCAGAAGCTGAAGGTACCTTGACAGCAAAATTATTACGGCGATAGAACGTCCCATGATAAATGGTTGCAAAACTATGTAATTAGAAAGAAAAAAATACGCGTAATGAAAAAGATATAAACAAATTAAGAAAATATATACAACAAAATCTTCTCAAAAGACAATTAGAGTTTTGAAAAGTATTTTATCATAAAATAATATTATGACTATGTATCCCTATGAATACATAAAATATTGACATGAAAATATAAAATAAAAAATAAAATAAAAATCGCAGACAGACCTCGGCTTCACGGGAATGAAAATACTATATCGTCGCCGTTTAGGCAAAAGTCTATAACCCTAAAAATAAAAGTTTTTAGTTAAATATGCCATCTGAAGTGAACAATTATGTTATTTAATAGACAAACGTCACCAAGGTAAATTAGAAAAACGTTGCGTAAATCCGATATATTTTTTTTTTACTGTGTGACTTTATATTATTGTATATATAAAATAAACTGAAAAATATTTCATTAAATAAGAAATACCATCTAACTACATTTTATTATAAAAAAATATCTTACTAATATTTTCTTCCTATCGCTAATTCTTAAAGCTTGAATTGTCTAGATTACAAGCAACCAAAAATCACTTAAACAAAATTTGGTCAAGTTGCCTCATTAAAAACCTTTGGGATATTTTTAAACGTATCAGAAGGAAAAAGATACGAATAAAATTTATTAAAAATACATGAATGAATTATGTTGTTTACACAAAACATCTAAACAAAAAAAAAAAGATTTTTCCATGGTCTCCAAAATTGCGATTTCACATAATGATGTTTTTTGGGTTAGTGACCTTTGTAAGGACGGCGACGATGCGCAGGCTAGTTTTAAGATATTTTTTTGGAAAATATGTTTTTTTAATATTTTTGGAAAAGTCATACACTTTAGATGGCAGTGTTGAGACGGTGAAATATCACAAAAAATATATCTCGAATATTTCCCACGCTTCAAACTGCTTTCGTAACTGCATAAGGGTTAACCCTAGAGGTGTATTATGGTCTCGCTAGGTCGATTGAATGATGAAAAACCGTAGTTATAGGTAGACCTAGGTTAGATGGATAATGAGGGTGGATTCAGATGTGACCGACAATTTGGTTCAGCGCTAATTTGAGGACAAACAGCATCCTTCCTTTATCATTAGCCGCTTTGTGTCCGGATTGTTCGCGGGGATGCAGAGTGCAGTGTGCAGTAGCTGTATGCACTATGCAGGCTTATTATGTGCTCTCGTATTCCTAAAGCGCTTGGAATTATTGTTATTATTGCGAACCTGAATCTTGTAATCTGCGAGCTGATATTTTATGCCGTAAGTAAAACTACGCTCGCTCTACCATGCATTATATATGATAATTCGACTGTGATGAAATCAACGTAATTAAACTTAAATATGTTCTCGACTAATGACAAAATCATAGAATTAAGAATAGCCCAGAAGCCGCATCCGCGCATCAAACAGAAGGCAACCAAACTACTCTGAAACGAGTTGTTTTAAGTTTTTTTTATTTATTTTTTTACAATATACATAAGATTAACAAATTACAACAGGGATGGAGAACACCTCAAATAAGGGAATATGGAAGTCAAGGCATTTACAGGGTTTATGACCTGTCATTGGCTGGTTTAAGTGGTGACTTTACTCACTGTGTAATATTCACCATTTTGCCTATGTTTGAACATAAGCCCTGTAAATGGCTTGACTTCCGTATTCCCTTATTTGAGGTGTTCTCCATCCCTGTTGTAATTTGATAATCTTAATGACTCCCGAGGGGGTGAAATCTAGTCTTTTGACTATGAATATTTGGACAAACTCAAATATTGTAATATACATAAGAGGTAAAACAGAGTATTTAAAAAATATAATAACATTACAATGAAATACATATTAACATAAAAAATAGTAAAGAAAAATCCCACAAAGGCATGGCCTGTTCGTGGGTATACAATAAATGTTTATGAATTGTTGTGTAATATAAGAAAGAGAAAAGAAAATATTCTGTTAAAGATAATAAGGTAGTTTTTAATTTTATTGTAATGATTAATAATTATAAAATGTGTTCTTCAATTAACATTAAATATACCCTCTTCATGCTTTATTGGGCACTCGTAAGAAGTCCACTGGAATATCCATTACAATGTGGAATCCGCAATATAAAATATACCGTAGAAATTTTATTAAAAATATTATTCTGACGTAGTTTTAAACCGTAATTATTACCTCTAGCATATTTTTTATTATACTCTCTCTTTCACACACACACCCTGTTTTTGACATACATAGTAACATATTTAGGCTCTAATTAGAATACATCTTAAATGTCATTTTATACCCATGAATTATTTTCTCTACTTGTTGTTTTCATATGTTTGTGGTGTTGTATTATGTTGCCTTTATAAAATATTTAAAAAAAACGTCTAAGCCATATATTATGCTTTAGATATTTCGGGCAAATAACAAATAATTTAATTTTTAATTTTGTGATGTCCTGGCGGTAAAACAACTTTGAAACTTCAAATTTGATTTTTTAATCCGAAATATAAATAAAAGAATTCGCACTCAAGCTCGTTTAAAGAACTAATAGTTATCTGGTTATTACCCAAATTAATGATTTTTATTTTACTACCAAACAAATACTTTTGTGATCGATCATCAAATTTCGTTATTCTAAGATCATTCAATATTTTTTCGAATACCATTATGCTCAGGGAAGATCTTTAAATGCAAAAAAATCCTTAACAATAAATACCGTAAGCCTTTTCAATACCGTATAGTTTATGTTTACCTTTTGATTATTGAATAAATTATAATTATATGTGTGTATAAAACTAACCTGTTTGAAAAAAAATAACCTCACCATAAAGTGTAGGCTTGGCGTCAGACACAAACTTTCATATTTTTAGAAATCTTTATGAATTTCCGCAATGAAGAAAAAACACTCTACCTGGAATTGGATTAAAAATACTTTAAATTAAATAACAATATTTTTATGAATTGAACAGATTCTAAATACACGTTTTATAAAGCGTCTTATTGATGTTAATTTTACTTTTCTTCCATAACACCAAATGATTTTCGGCTTAGTTTAGTAGTAGATACAGATTAAACGTAAAAATAAACTGAACTGCTTATTTAAAAAAAAACATTTGTACATTCACAACATTTCATTACAAAATAATCGGTTTTTCAACTTTATGAGACTTTTGCCCTATGCTAAATTGGGACATTTTTATGTCGTATAGTTTTAAATAATAATGGAAGATTGTAAATCAAAATGTCATTTTTCAATTCGCAAAAAACACTCACAGTACTAAAAAAATCTGACGGTACTAAGGAAATCATTTAAACTGGTCAAATGTAAAATTGCATTCTTGTTTGTAATATAAAACATGAATGTATTCATTGTTTATTATTTGTCACAGTCAAAAACGTTCCAACTGTTGTGTAGATTTGATTATTCACTTGTTTCATAAAGGTGCAAAGGAAATAATTTTTAGTATCAACTTTCTGTTGCTGGCTGCTTTCTGCATAACTACGTTCAATTGTCAACGGAAAAATTTGGTGTAATGGGAAATTGGCCATAAAAAAATGTTAATGTTATTTGTTCATTGGCGGGCTTATCGCCATATGGCAATTTCTTCCAACGAACCAATAAAATAAAAGTTTTATTTTTATAATTCAAGTTACAGAACATATTCAATAGAAAAAAAAAGATTAAAAAGCCAAAAATATATAAAAATAGAAATAAACGTATTTGTTTATAAATTACCTTAAATCAAAACTATTACTCAATGGGAAAAAGGAAAAAAGAGGAAAGAGGAAAAAGGAAAGGGGGAAAGATTAAGGAAGAGAAAGGAGATGTTTTTTCAGACGTGATTTAAATAGAGATAATGTAGTAACATCTTTGATGGTGGGTGGGAGATGATTCCACAGTTGAGCCGCATGGACACTTTATGAGTTAGTGAAAAAAGAGGAATTGTGGATGGGTATTAAGAGAGTGCCCTGAGAATTAGAACGAAGAGATAAACCATGAACTGATAAGCGTTGAAATTTTTCACGCAGGTATATAAGAGCGTTAGGACTATGAAGTACGTTGAACAGAAGTGAGAGGGAGAAAAAATTTTCATATTATATCGTATGCATACTTAATTTTAAAGGTCCTTTCTAATGGAAAGGACTAAATGTATATTTGTTGTGAACCCCTTTGGTAAAAATTTTGAAAAATAAATCGAATGGAGCTGATTCCGCGTCGTAGTGTTGTGTTCGGTCTGTTCGGTTCCCGGCAGGTTCAATTTAAACTATTTATTTTGAAGGTGCAATATTTCACCAGAAAGGCACCCAAAATGGAAGACTTCATGCAAAAGATTACCAAAATACAAGGCATTTGGTGTACCAATGCAGTGACCTATTCACCACTTGACGCGGATAGAAAAATGATGATGATTATAATCTTTAACTAAATTTCGATTTCCTTGTTAGTTAAAAAAATGTATTAAGTTTTTTCTTTGGAAAATACTACAAAACAATTTCGCTGAAACATAATTCTAGTACTGTTGGCCAATGTTATCTTATAGGGAGGATATTTTTTCCTCCTCTTGTTATATACACCAAGGGGATGTCGATGTTTATCTTTAAATCTTTCTAGTGAAAAAATGTTATTATTAAGCCAAACCAAACCATCATTAATATGAAAAATCTTCAAATGTAAAAAAATACCTTCTAGATACTTTTGTTTGTAAATAAATCTGTAAAATATAAATTAAATAAATGTAATATAAACTTGTCATAAAAAAAAAATGTGTCCCACCGAAAAGTCAGAATTTGTTACTTAGTGGGTAACAAATTCTTAAATGTATTTTTTAATTATAAAATAAACGCTGCTCTGTAGCACTGAAACTAAAAGCGTATTTCAGACACAAAGGAGGCTTAAAGGTGAAGGACTTGCTGTACTTTATTTTTTAATTTTTACGTCTTAAAATGCTTAATATATTGCACATTTTTTGCAACAAAATTTAATTAGTTAAAACTTAATTACATCTGTAAAAATAATAGTTGTTGGAATGAAAAAAAGAAGCATATCGTATATTTACTACTATAAACTTCACTTAATTGTTGGCTTGGAAAATAATTTATTCTTGCATAAAAAAATGTCTTCCTTTAATTATAAGTTACACAATATAATATATTCCGAAGATATCTTTTACGTAAAAATAATATCACAACAAAAGTTAATTGAAATACAAAAATTATGTTGGAGATTGTCAACTTATCTATGTAGCAAATAAACATAATTATTATTACAGCGGCCTCCGTGGTGTAGTGGTCAATACGCTTGACTCACGCACGGAAGGTTCCGGGTTCGATTCCCGGTGAGAACACAAAAATTAAAAAACGTGAGTTTTCTCAAGTATGGGTGTTCTGTGATGTAAGTCACCACTGTAATTGGGCCTCCTGGCCTGTTGTGGTGCAAAAATAAATAAATAAATATGTTACACTTCCTAAATAAATTACGTTAGTTAGTTTTACCCTCAAAATGGTCGGTATAATAATTTGTGTAACTAACAACATTACATTTATGTAGAAAAGTGTATATCTGGGCTACAAATACATTATGTATAAAGATGATGCATTCAGCCCCATGCTTGAGGGACATGCATCCTAATTACACGCCTCCCCGCCTACCCCGTTCCACCCTCGCTAATATAAGGCTGTGCACCGGCCACCTAGTGTTATTGTGTTTACATACTAATTTCCTTTGTCGATAGTAACCCACACTTGCCTAGCTTAGAAACGTGTTGAAAATAAAATATTCGGTATCGTGCATCTGTAAAATATGTCAATGTTCACAGATATTATTTCATCAGAGATAGATAAACTTTTGGAAAATGTGGAAGTATAGGTATTTTCAGGGCTGGTAATCTATCATTGGCTTGTTTTTTATTTATTTATTTATTTTAAATAAACAAACAGTTCACAATGAAATAATAATATTAAAAAAATATGGTTTAAATACAGATTAGCGAAGTTTCTAAATAAGAATCATACACATTAAATTGTGGTACAACAAAACGGTGTATTTGTATGAAAATAAGTATAGAGGTGTGTTTATGTGTAGGTACTTGTGTAGAAGTAAGTGTCAAGTGTGAGCATCATTAAATAGCAAACTGGATCGTATCGCAGCCTGAAAGAATGAGTCGTAATTTATTTTGAAATAAATTAAGGGGCATGTAAAATATATTAATAGATGAAAAAAAGTATTACAGTTAGAGCAAGAATGATAGAAGAAAGAGTGTTGTGCATAGTTAGTGCTACAGACTGGCAGATGGAATAAATACTTATTTCTTGTCACGCGAAAGGGGACATCAAGACTAATTTCGGAGAGTAGGTTGAAAGAGTCTACTTTATTATTTAATAATTTATATATAGCATAATTTAGATATATATATAATATAGTGCGTCTGTTTTCAAGGGTAAAAAATTCATTTTGTTTGGCAGATTGGCTGAAAGTACAAAGCGTTTTATTGTTTTTATAATCTAGGTATTTTTTAAATTTTCGTTTAACATTTTCAATCCTTTCTATGTTTTTTATGTATTGTTAGCTCCCACACAACGAATGCAAACTCTAAGTTATTGGGTACAAAAGTTTTTTATTGGTTTTGTATCATATCGGCGTTGCGCCAGCAATATATGTTTAGTAACATTAAGTAACATGTACCTTTTGGTGATTGTGATTTTTTCGGGCATGATTTTTCATTGATAACAAAATGGAAAAATAAGTTTTTTTATTAAAATTCAAGTTTATTTTGATGAAACGAAATAGTTTAATATAAATGAACAGATACAACCGGCGCAACAACAAACAATTTACAAAATTACACATTACTCAATTAATTTTTGACAGGCAAACCGTGTTTAGTTAAAACAACACATATGAGGGTACTACTTGCAAACCCGGCAAAATCCAAAATCTAAAAAAAGTAAGATATTAATTGAAACTTATTCAGAATACAATTTTACAAAAATTATAACCTTGTCAGTCAAAAATACGGCGTAAAGTATTGTAAAGGTTGAATGTATAAAATTAATTTTATTATTTCACTACTGTTTCTTTACATAATGATGCTTTTGTAATCACTGCTTACGTATAAAATATTTACTAATTATAAAAAAAGGTTTTAGTTAAGTATTGTATCAGTTTTTTGTAATTTGCTCAAAATAAAGAAAGATGGATTTTGCCGGGTTTGAAAATAGTACTCTCACATACACAATCATTTAAATATACACTGATACGATTTAAAAAAAAAATATATTTATAATTAAAAAAAACTTTCAAGGGCTAGTATAATATTTTACTGACATGAAAACTTAAAAATTAACAAATTAGCAAATAATTTCAAAGAAATATACCTATAAGAAAAAATTATAATAAAGAGCTTTTATTGTTGTAAAGAGATTCATCTGACTGAATTATTTCGCACACCGGGCAACGCCTAAAAACAAAGGTTTATAAAAGGCAAAGGAAAACAAGCTCTTTGACTTCACTAAAATCAACAAATGGAAGATTTGAAGAAATATGGAGGTTTAAACATAGGCAAAATAGTGAATGTTACACAGTGTGTAAAGTGGCCACTTAAACCAGCCAATGACAGGTCATTAGCCCTTTGAATGCCTAGACTTTCATATTCCCTTCTTTAAGGTATTCTTCATTCCTGTTGTAATTTGTTAATCTTAATGACTCCCGAGGGGATGAAATCTAGTTTTTTGTCTACAAACATTTGGACAAACTTCTTCTTGAGGTGCTTTGTCGGGTTCCTCCGAAGTTGGCGATCACTACAGCGAAAGCATCTTGATCCTGCGCTACTCCGCAGCCAGGACAACTGCTTATTGGATGTATTCGCCGTAGTGATTCTTGGGAAAAGATGACCAGAGTGGTTTCCCGTTGCCTTCTCTGATGGATTTTTCTGTCTGGGTTACCTTCCCTTAGTTGGTCGGTTCTGGTTTGGAGGCGCCAGAAACTCGCCTTTCACCCTCTCGTTATCTGCTGTGATCACACCGTTATGAGTGTGATCCCATTGCCCGGGGTTCGTGACGTGGACGCTAAGGAGTAGGACTAGTCAGTAGTGTTGCCGGTGGAATGCAACTGGGCGTTCGCAGCATTTTATAAAATCACACCCTCCAGCAAGATGTGACTCACTATGATCCTACTGACAGTTTAAACAAACTAAAATATTGAAATAAGTTAAACATTGAAACTCTTATTGGTGAGGGTGAGAGGTGATATTCCAACGAATTCACTAACAGTTTAGCAATAATATTTTTTTACGCTCCTTATGTCAGTTCTTCAAAATTACCATCGTCCGCATTTTGATTAATGTTGTCCAATCAATCGGAATTTTCCTTAGTATCTGCAATAGATAGCTGGAGGCCAATAATACTGTATGCAGCTAATGATATAATAATGCCTACCAACTCATCAAGGCCGAATTCGCAATATGTGTTACCAGTTATGGACAGATTACGACATCGTTGAATATTGAACAGTTGATTTAAATCGTATTTCTGCTTGCAATCTGTAATAGGCATATTCATTAGTTCAATTGTTATAATTATGCTATTGTTTTATTTAAAAATAATTATATTGTATGAAAACATTGTATAAAACAGGGCACTCCAAACCAGATACAATCCCGGGCCAATACGAGCCGTACGATTTTTGATCAAAAACATATCTCCTTTAGAGCACCGAGAGTGTTAAATATTTTGGCAAAGCGTATTCAGCTCTCAATGACAAAAAATATTTTTAAGCGAGGAGTTAAGGACTGGATTTTCCTTGGTGGAAGGGATTTGAGTGGGAAACTCCTTAATGATTTTCTGAATGTTTGAGTTTACTGTTTACCTTATTGATGTGCCATATATATGTTTTTTACTATTACCTTTATAGATATTATTGAATGTATTACTGTAAAATGCAAAAATGACAAATTTGCTGCAAATTCTTAAACTTTGATAATTTAAAAAATACTTTAGGAAAGTCGTGAATTCACTGATGTATGTACATTATCTAAATTAAAACAAGTATTCTCCTTATTTATAATTATTTAATAGATTATTTTTCAAAAAAAAAATCAAATGAAAAACATTTGGATGTTTAAAGATATGCAAAAAGGGGAATGTTACAACAGCGTGTAAAACGTAGTGTCACTTACATCAGCCTCACACATCATAAACTCAGTAAATGGCTAGAATTATATACTCCCGTCTCAAAACTCCCCTCCATCATTCTGAATTCCATAGTGTTTGTCCATAATATTTATTTGTCGTCGATTTTTCTTTAATTGATTCGTTACTAGTTTTATATTGGTCTGCTTGGTTAATATATATATTGTTGTTGTTTAGTAGTAATAGTTAATATACCAGATGACAATTTTACAGGAGAAGCATTTTTAACTTTCGATTACTTTTCGAGCTGCCTTATGAAAAAATATAAAATATTTTTGCATGATATTCTAAGCAAATTACTTCCCATTGAATAAACACATTTTTTGAATAAATTATATTTGTTTATATATGTATTACAATAATACGTATCAGGGGATTTTTTTTTAATGAATGATCATTTTAAGTATCATTTTCCTAAAAATGGATTATACGCCCTTGATACAAAACACCGAAGATACATTATGTCTATCTTGATAAACTTCCTAAAAATGTTCAGCTGCTACCAAAAATACTTGATAACAATGTCTTTACTTACTCAAATCTCCACTCATATTCACTTTTTCTATATTCTTTTTGAATGTATGTACTTCCTTGTAGATTTCATGACATAGCAACATTGTTTCAATAACGTTCATAAACATTATAACTATGTAAAATGTGTGCATAATTGCCTGAAAAAATACTTTATTTTATTCATAAAATAAAAAAGTAGCTTAAATGAGAATAAAACTTAGTCAAAATTGCACTAAATATATTTTTAATATTATTTCTGAATTTCGTCAATATTTGAAACAGTCCTGAAAAAATCATTTGTCAAAATAATTATGTGGACATTGAATTCATAAAACATAATGTTTACCTCCGATAAAATTCCTAATTGAATCATTAGAACAGCAAACAGCGAAACGAAACAATTTGCTTTTATCATCATCAAATACTAAAAGAAGATTATAAATGTTTAATATAAATTCAATTTTTAAGAAGACATTTTTCTCCTGTAAATAAATATTTTTTATACGCAAAAATGCTACTTAAAATACAAAAAAAACATACCTGAATACCAAATGATGCACTCAAAATATCAATATTATCAGCTAACAATTCATAGGTTTTAACAAAATCCTCAATGTCCATAAATCTTTTTTTGCGAAAAATATTACATTTTTCATTCATTTTATTGGATTTAATAACCAGTTTTTGAAAACAAATCATTTTGAGGTCGATAAAATATGATTTTGGTACATTTTCTTCTCCAAACTCTAGTATTCTATTATTTAAAATTTGCAGTCGGAACAACAAAAACCAAATGTGTATATTAAATAAAATTTGCAGTGATTGAAACGTTATTACAATTTGAATAAAAATAAAAATAATCTTTATACTAACAAAAAACGACAGAACAATAAAAAATATAAAAATTACAACGACGAATTTCAAAAGGATAATATTTTTAACAAATTTTCGAATGCCGTTGTAGTTTTCCTCGCAGTTTATTTTTAGCAGTTCATCAATTACGAATAGATTACTTATAAAAAGTAGATATTGATTTGAACTTTTGAAAGTTGTAATCAAAGCAACCATGTGTGAAATAACAGTAAGTAATATAATAACGCATAAATCTATAGAATAGACAAAACTATACTCTGATTTTAAAAGTTGTAAAGAAAATCCAATTTTATTTATGAAGTACACCTGAATTGCAAACGTCAACATTCCTCTTAAAAGTCCAATGAGTTTACTCCATTTTGAAACCTCTGTAATTTTTTTCCCAGATTTCTGGATTATTTGAAGATTTCCAATTTTAGTCATAAATTCTATTGAGCGATTGTAATAAGAAAAGTGCATTTTGGATAATATAATTTTCTCAGTTTAGAAAAAGTGTAATTTATTGATTTTAAACTAATTAAATGTGGCTTTGTTCAGTGATGAATTTAAACAAAATAAAAATGCTTCTATATAACGTATGTACCAATTGATCTTATCGCACGATTTCAAAGCAGTAAAATGTTTTATGAATTATTTATTGAGTAGTGTTTTCCAAACTATTAATATTGTTTATTAATTTATTGAAGAGGGTCCGACGTTTTGCTGAAAAGCTGCTTGCTTAACGCAGGTTTGCACTATGCAACTTGTTTTTTTTTTCGCACTCTCAATCCTGGGGATTAGTTTGCAGCAAAGTCTTGCATCTCGTCTTCCATTGGTCTGTATTTTTGCAGCCCTCTTCAGCTTGACATATGACCTATATCCCATATTGTTCTCTCCAGCAAGTTCATAATATTTTTCTGTAGCACCACATCTCGAAGGCCTCTAGTCTTTTTTTATCTCTTTCGGTAAGGCACCATGTCTCACAACCGTACATCAATATGCTCCATACATATGTCTTGGCAAATTGCTTGCGGAGTTTTGAATTGATATTATTTGACTCAAAAATCTTTGATTTTTTGTGAAAAGCAAGCCTTGCTTGGTGAATGCGGCAGTCGACTTCTCTTTTTGTTCTCCTATCCCAGGTGATCCTGCTCCCAAGGTACACAAACTCTCTCGCGTTTTTCATCGTTGCTCATTACGGGCCACAGTTTTACTTTTCTGTTTAGCTTGTTTTTAAGCTTTGATAATACTTTCTGCATAATTTTTACGCGTGCACGCATTAAAATGATGATAATAATAATAAATTTTATTCCAGGAAAATGGCTAAATAGTACAGAGCCAATTTTACCATGTATAAGAAAAACATATTTTATTTTAATATAACAATGTTGAGATAACTTCATTATATGTATAATATACAAAAAGAAAAATTAAAATATGAAAATTTCCTAATAAATTTAAACTAAAGCACAAAACAAAAAAGAATAAAAATAATCATCTTGTAAAGGTAAAAAAAAAAAAAAAAACTTAATTATTGCGTAAATGACAAAGAAAAACTTGTCATGTCATGTCATGTCCTTATGGCGATCTCAGCATTTCTAGCCATCGCTCAAACAGGGGTGAATGGATTCACTCTGCATCGGTTTGGCGAAGCGAGTTGTTAGAGCTTTTCAGGCGTTCCCATAGGCTCCAGGCTCCTTGGCAAAGTAGGGCAGTGAAAGTGTTTACCCTTCCAGCTGTAAACATTTCGAAGGCACTGCTGTATCTAGATAGTCCAAATAATGAGGAAGTTTAGTGTCTTTTTTTATTTTTTAATAGATTATTAAACTAAGTCAAATAATTTTTTTGTATTTCTAAAATAACTGAGCTGGTGACGTCAGAGGTTCTTATCTTTCAGTTTTTCCGATTTGTTCATTTACAGTAAGCAAACCGGATATCCTTTAAAGCTCTAATATCATTAGTTGGTTCATATGAACCAGTAACATCGTTGAAAAGAAAGCGTTTTTATCAAAAGGTTTTTTTTTTCGTACGTTTTCAAGAAACTTTGGAGAACAATGAAATGCTTCAATTTTTACCGTGAGCAATAAAATAATTTTTGAATCCAATTTTAAGTAAGGATGAAGTTCCATTGCTTGTATAAATTACAATTTTATCATATAAATTTATTAATTTTATTAGGTAAACAAACAGTATGTACACAAATATAGCCAATTTCTTTGCATATTAGTGTAAGACACTCATGCACACATCAAAAAAATTGTTTACACTTAATACAATAATTTTAATTATTTTCAATATAATAAATGTAAAAGAAGCAAAATTAGCAGTTCACAATGGAGTCCTGGTCCCGACCTTGATGTTTGGGAGCGAAGAATGGACTTGGAAAAAGAGGGATGAAAGTAGGCTGAATGCTTTCGAAATGCGATCTCTCAGGCGAATGTACGGTAAACCTACGTACGATAGATGCACAAATGTTGAGATCCGTACAATATGCAAGGCTGCGATAAGCATTATCAACAAAATCAAGAAAGGAGCACTGCGTTTGTTTGGACATGTAGATCGAATGGACAGCGAAAGAACGGCTAAAAATATTTATGATGCAAATGTTGATGAATGCAAATATAGAGGGAGACCGAGAAAGACATGGCATGACCAATCCAACAAATACTTGAAGATGGACATTTTAAAAGTCAGAATAGTCGGCGCGCGCGCATGAGTAAATGTATGAATTTAGAGGAACAATAGATCAAGAATTATTGTTAGAGTTTTAATGTGACAAAATAACATTAGATTAGTACGTATTTGTTAGTGTCCACACTTTTTCTTTGGTCTTGTTATCAAATTGTCAAAGGATTTTCAAAAATAGCATTATGACAACGCAATCGAGATGACCACTCGACTATTATCGAGTGGTCGACAAAATGTCTTATTGTTTCAGCATAAGGCTCCAAAAGTAAGTTCTTGTTCTTGCTGTAAAAACAGTTCCTCATTGGTCGTTTTCACACATGCCACGCAAATCCACCCGGCGCGGTAATTTCACCGGGTTCACCCTACAAAAGGCGACACAAGGGTGGATTTGCGTGGCATGTGTGAAAACGGCCATTGGGTACTAGAGCGAAAATGAACCCTCCGAACAAAACTGTATCATATAGGTATACGCCACGCTATAATAGATTTTCTTCCGTTCAACGCGAGCGTATATGATGTAGATACGCTGAACTGCTGTGGCCGATAAAATATTTAACTTGGACTCAACTCTGACGAGAATATGGGGTATTTGTATATTACATAAAATGATATAGTTAAGAAATAATTTCAGACAATCGTAAAAACCCACACGGCACGATCGAATTACAGCTTGCCCACCACATACCACACACCGCACTTGAGGACTTCAGAAGAAACGCGGTCTGACTTTTCTTCATACAAAAGTATTTCCGTATTTCCTCCCTGGATTATGGCAAAAGAGCTAGAATTTTATTACACACTATCGACACTCACTGTTGGCGTATCTTTATTATTTTTATATTTTGTTTCTTATGGAAGCTAGGATCATCCAAAAACCTTTGAAAGCACCCAGGTTTATCTGCCGTCTTCGGACACACAGCATACAAATATTTATATTTATTTATTTTTTACAATATTTGAATTTGTCCAAATGTTCGTAGACAAAAGACTGGATTTCACCCGCTTGGAAGTCATTAAGATTAACATATTACAATAAGGATGGAGAATACCTTAAATAAGGGAATATGGATATCCATATGGATGTTCAAACATAGTCAAAATGGTGAATGTTACAGTGTGTAAAGTGGCCACTTAAACCAGCCAATGACAGGTCATAAGCCCTGTAAATGCCTAGACTTCCATTATTTAAGGTATTCTCCATCCCTGTTGTAATTTGTTTTTTATTTACATTTTTTTTGTTCACATTTGGTACAGTTTGTATTACATAAAAATACATTTAACTTTGTTTATAAGTACAAAAAAATCACACTGGCATGGCCTGTGCGTGTGGGTATACTAAATCTAGAATACATTTATATGACAACTGTTTTTGAAAAGCGCAAAAGGTACAGACACTATCGATTTAAGTTTGTAAAGTAAACTCAATCACTTAAACCAACAGATACATATAAGAATAAAAGAATTATGGATGTTCAAACATGAAAAAAATAGTGAATGTTAAAAAAAAAGTGACCACTTATACCAGTCAATGACATGTCATAATCCCTGTACATGCCTCATCATCATCATTCCCTTTCCGCACCTAATGGTGCACAGGGCACTGCGTTGGTACACCAATCGCAGCGTATCTTGTCAATTTTTTGTTACATGAAGGTAAGGTGATCAGTCTTACGCTTCAGGTACCAGTCTAAGGACTGTGAAATATTATAGAGTAAAAACACCCTTTTATATAATATTTCATATCAACCATGCCGGGAATCGAACCCGAGACCTCTTGCATGGTAGGCAAATGCACTGACCATCACACTACGAGGCTGACTGCTTAGACTTCCATATTTGAAATATTATCAATATTTGTTGTAATGAGTTAATCTTAATGACTTCCTAGGGGGTGAAATCCAGTCTTTTGTCTACAAAAATTCGAACGAACTCAAAAAATTAGTAAAAATACGTGTGAGTAAAATCTTACCAAATTTATTAAAAACCATTGCTTTTTCCACAATCTGCTTTGTCTCCAAAATTTCTTTTTGGAAATTTTCAAAAACCACAGTAATGCATATAAGTTTGAAACTTCTCATGATCATATCCAAAATTACGAAAATATTGTCTTTCTGAAAATAAAAACATGAAAATTTTTAAGTATTAAATAAAAATATAATTTTTTCGATTTCGATAACTTTTATCAAAACCTTTTTTTAATTTTTCTTTTTATTTTTTCATACACATATTATTTACAAAAAAATTTAGTTACAAAAATACACTTTAGAAAAATACATCTTAAAATTAAGCTATATCATGAATTGGAAAAAATGCCCACAAAGACTTCAGCGTCTGAGCGTGGGCCATTCTTTTTTTTTATTAAAAAGTTATATCCGCATAAGAAACAGCATTGTTAAGTCAAATGCACCTTATCTCAATCAACCCTTCAATGTGAGTTTGACGAATTATAATTATAGAGCTTATGCCAGATATTTTCATCATAACTAATGACCAAATGAGACGAACAATGAAACGTTTTAGTGTAAAACTAACTTAGAAAAAAAATGCCATGTCAAGCTCCCCAGGAACCAAACCCGGGACTTCAAACAGTATAGTCAAACGTGCTAACAACTACACAAAGAGGCTAGATTGAACAATACAAAACCAACAATACTCACAGGAAGTTTAATGGTTTATAATACAAGTTAATAAGTGTTTTTTGATGAAATTTATTGCAACAGATATGGAAATCATTTGAGGAAAGGGCGTATAGAAATCTTGGCAAAAGGGAAATATCACTTTTTTTTTACATTTTTAAAGTAATAAAGGTCTATAAAATACTGTCCATTAAAAAATTTTTTTTTTGCTAATTATTAGTAGCATAAAAAATACTCTTAAATTTGTAATTAAGTTCGCGCGAAAACGGTTATTTCATTAGCCACGAACCTAATACATCACGATTCATGTTTATTTGTTCCTGCTATTTAAATATGTGTACAAAAATTTTATGAATCTTGACGTCACAACAACCAAGGCCAAACACGTCGCGTTTTTTTACTAACATATTTTTTATCGAATTTCTTTTTTATATTTATGTATGAAAACAATTCTCTACAATATCTATATTGATTTTGAAAATACAATTCATTATTCTAAATCCAATTCATATATTTTTATCGGTAATCGTAGTATGTGTTTCCCTGATGTAGAATTTATGACATAGGGAATGAAATCCAGCATTATTTAAAAAACACTGTAAATATTCAAAGTATTTTTTGTTTCTGTTTGTTCTTTATGTAAATATGGCGGCCTCCATGATGTAGTGGCCAAGACGCTTGACTCACACACGTAAGGTTCCGGGTTCGATTCCCAGTGAGAACACAAACAAGTGAAATGGGATTTTTTTTTAAGCCAGGGTGTTCCGTGATGTTACTCACAACTACAATTGGGCCTCCAGGCCTGTTGTAATGCAAAAAAAAAAATTGTGAAAACATAATAAATAAAAATAAATAACGGTAAATTACTTATTTACTAAAGACATCTAGTACCTACAAAAAACATGTGTGCTTTAACGGGCTTATTGCTAAAAGCGCCATCTTCGGAGCCATCCCAAAAACAGCTATTTTATAGTTGAGAGATTGCACATATTATAAACTTATTAATTTTTTTTTCTATTCACATTATGTATGATAAGGAAAGTGGGATTAGGTAATACGTTTGGAAGGAAACAGGAAGAGGATCAAGGAAAGAAAAGGAATAAATGTATTTTATTTAAATGACAGGAATAATTTATTAGTATTAGAAAATTTGACAGTTTGTTTGCTTACCAAAAGTAACAAATTGCGGCTGTAAGCAAGTATTGCTATTTTAAATATTGCAGGGTAAAATGTAGCATTTGTTTTCAAATACTGAAAACAAGTTTTTGGAATTTTCATTTGATTTAAAAATGAGTCTCAGTTGGAATTGAATAACTACAAAATATCATTCTGTACAAACAGGGCCACGATATAAAAATATGTATTAATTATAAAAACTTTTAAAGTACAATACATGTTTAACATACAATACTCCCATTTAAAAAATCTTTTGGGACGGTATATAAATAAACAAAAATGTTACCTATGTTTTTTTGTGTCTACCTGAAATCCATTTTTTTCCCTTAATATATCAGCGCACTGAAGCAAAGCATTGTAGCAAAATATAACGTTTTTAAAGTGTTTTCCCGACTTAAAAAATGTTTTATTTTCAAATACCTCTGACGTTTTTACCAAAAATCTACACATGCCAAAATAAGTCTTTTTTTTCTTATTTTGTAAACCGAAAACTCGAATTAGAATTAAATTCAAAGCGTTTAATCGAAACTTGAGGTTAATGACATCCAATGCAAACAAAAACACAATAATATGAAAATACGAATACAAAAAATAGGTTTTCATTTTATACAAATTTTCAAAGGAAATGATACAGAAGGCACAAAAATGTATTAATATTACGAAAACGTATAAAACAATTAATTTGATAGTACTTTTGTAGATATTAAGGTAATTTTCTTTATTATCGATAAATACTTTTGAATGAACAAATGATAGATTGTACCAAAACTTGTATTAAACGTTGTATTTATTCGGATCATTAATCTTAAACGAAATTGATAAATAATATGAAAGGAATACTAATACGATTTCGAATATAATTTCAATGGCAACATTTTTAGGGTCTTCATTTAGTGGTACTATACAAAATCTGTTAATCTCGGTCCATAGATAAATAAATAAAAGCAAAGTAGCCATTGTAAATGATATCAGCTTGTTCATCAGCCAGATCATCAGCCATATCAGCCAGAAAGAAATTTCTGAAATATTTCCGTTCTCATAATTAACCATCTGAATATTGAATAATGTTGCTAAAATGTAAATCGGCCTATAACTATCGCTTATTGTTGGGCTCCATTTTTTTAAATCGAACCATTTTTTAATATACTTCATGACAAACATTTGAAAAAATTAAAAATTAGAGTAATTTAGTCAGGAAATATTTTTTTATATACCACGTAGTTTCTCTTGAATCTTTTTCTTTTTAAACTATTATTTAAACGTTTTTTATTTCACGCAATTAAATTATTTAATTATTTGTTTGCATTTATTGCAGAAAAAAGAATATTGGTTATGTTATTACTTTTACAACGTTTGATTGGAAAATTCTTTTATTTTTCACAACGTGGCTTTGGTAACTTACACATTCTATACAATAAATCGTCGCCGTTCAGGCAAAAGACACTTACTCTAAAAATGACAGTTTTGAGTTAAATATAAATTCGAAGCGTAAAACTATGTAATTTAAGAGGTAAACTACACCAAGCTAGACTTTTATTTTTCCTTCTCTAAAATCTTCTCTATCTTTGTTGTAATATGCTAATGTAGAGGGTCGTTAAAATAAAAGGAGCTCATGTATTATTGTCTTTTGAAATGTTAATTTACTTGATATTTACAGTCTACATAACGGAATGGATTAATCAACCAGTAAAGTAATGCTGACAACATTTGTTACATAAATAAAATAAATAAAAGTTGTACTTTGAATTGTAATTGTAATAAACATCCAATTTCCATCGAAATCAAACCGTAATTGAATTCGAAAAACGATGGATTGTGAGTAAAATAAGCGAGAACAATATTTCCAGTTGAGACGAAAAATAATTTCAGAAATAATTTTACTTCATAAAGGTTTCACAGAATCGGTTAATACAATCTTCTAAGAACATTTTGGCGCAAACAAACTTTGATTTTCGCAAAATTGAGTTCAGGAAAGCCAAAAATGTGAGGCCGTACGCGACCGGCAGAGTGCCCGTAATCCGGTTCCAAAACTTTGACTGCGTTTTTCTTAAATCATAATATTCCGCTAGTTTTGCCGCGATGACTAGAGAACGGCTAAAGATATCGACTTGATTTAAAAAAAAAAAGATAAAGGTTTTATCACATAAACTAAACTTATGTCTGCACATATATATTTTTTTTTAATACCGTTTTAACCACAAATAACTTGAGTTTTTCTTAGTTTTTGGTTTCTTATCCGCCATGGCTCTAAATTTGACGATTCTTTACAAAATAGCTCTAAGAAAAAAAAAAACCTCCAGCCTGTTCGCGGCAAAAAGAAAGCAATTCGCGAGTGGCGCGGTTGCCGTTTTATATAAATATACCTCCCAATTATGAATGTTTTTGTAAAATTTCGAAGCTTACTTTGTTCATCAAGAATGCATAAAATAACTTGCAAAAAAGAAAATTTGTGTATGTCTGTTTGTTCTTTCATCATCATTTCCTTTCCACACCTAATGGTGCATAAGGCACTTCATTGGTACACCGCAGCGCATCTTGATATTTTTGTTACATACAGGTAAGGTGATCAGTCTTACGCTTCAGGTACCAGTCTAGGGACTATAAAATATTATTGTGTAAAAACCCATGCCAGAAATCGAACTCCAGACCTCTTGCATGGTAGGCAAATGCACTTTTTTTTGGGGGGTGGCTTAAACGCCCCCTTTTCTCCTTGCAGTCGTGTTCCCGCCTTTCAACCTACCACTATACTGCCTTGGTCTAGGCACTCCGTTGTTTTTCGGTGTTACCTTCTTTCTTCTTTCTCATTATAGTTTCCATAAATGAACAGTTTGCCAGTTGTTCTTTGTTTTTAACATGTGTTTTACTATGTTTTCGTGTCTCATATATCCTCTTTCGGGTCTCCATTTGTCACATTGAAATAAAGTATATTCTGCATCATCCATCTCTAAATCGCACTAGATACACGTTTCTGTTGATGTTTTTTTGTATTTTATGGAGAAATTTTCCGAACACACCATGTCCTGTCAAGCATTGGGTCATTCTAAACGTTATTTTCCCATGTTTTCTTGCCAGCCAGACAAATGCACTGACCATTACACTACGGGGCCGACTCTTGATAATCTCAAAAAGATCTTAAAAAATTAAGTGGTTAAATGAATTTATTTTGTTGATTAAGGTTATTTAAGTCCCAAAAAGTTTAAATTTTAAATTCTGTGAATAATTTTCTCATATTTATTTATTTATTAAAAAATTTTATAATACAAAGTATCATACAATTAAATTTTATTCCCAGGAGTTACTGCAACTCAATTCGGAACTTGAATAATATTTACATGTCGTTCCAAAGCACTTATTCAATGCTACAAAAAAATGAAGCACGAATCTTTGTAACTTAATATATCACAACAATATATGAACCTAAAAACTTTTATAAAATAAAACACTTAGATTATAATTGAACAGAAATTTAACTTTTAATCAAATTTCTAGTACGCAACAAAAATGGCAATAAGTTTTTGGGAATATTAAGAAATATGGTATATAACTACTATTATCTTATCTACCTAATAATTATTCGCTCATAAATTACTGTTCACCGACATTTTTTTTGTGTAATGAAAGAGAAATAAAAAATATTTAAATTCTACAGAATAAGGCAATGAGGATTCTAATATAGAAAAAATGCATAAAAATCGGCTTCCTCACATATAAATTATAATGTAGCAATTTTTATTCTAAAAACGATTAAGGGACTTAGTAAAATAAAAAATAAAAAACGTATTTAACCAACAATGCCATACAAAGAAAACTAAAAATAAAAAAAATACGAATGAGGAGAGTCTTACAACTAATTGTACCGGAGGTTAGAGCTGTACAATCAGCAACCCGAAGAAATAAAAAGCCTTTAAATATTTCAAACTAATAAAAGAAAAATGTTTTTAAATAATTCAGATATTAAATGTTATGTTAATCATACTTTAAAGATGATATGAACTAATTTAATAAAGCCTAAATGTATAAAATAATTTAAAAAAAAACATTATCATCATTATCACTCCCCTACTTGAACCCAGAGGTAAATTGGGCATTGCATTCGCAAACCAAATGCAGCGCATTTTGATAATCTGTTACATAAAGATGAATTGATCAGTCCTACGCTTCTGGTTTCAGTTCAGGAACTGCTATATAAACAACCTTCAAAATCAATATTTCACTTCCACTCGTCAGAATCAAGCCCAAGACGTCAAGAATTGTTGACAAACGCGCCAACCACTACACAACAACGTTGACTAAGATCGAATTTTTACCTGGGAGTAGCCATTGAGTCAAAAACACTCGTCTAGGTTTCTGTTTTTTTATAAATAAAAAAAGGAAACATTTGTGTTCTTATTATTTACCTAAATATTTTATCATATCGGTCAATTTCAGTTCGAGTTGTAAATAACTCAATATTAGAAAATGGAAATACAGTTGAGGTAGAATGGGGTTTGAACCTCTGATCTGTGAGTCCGCAACACTAACCACGAAACTACAACTCGATTTAATATATTTCATAAGTATAAATAGCCTGGCCACAGATAAAAATAACAATGGAAAACTGTTTCTTTAACTATACCTTTAAATTAGAGCAATCCCTAATATTTTTTGAATCTAGGTATAGAATATTCAACATTTAATATAATAATTATTAAACAAAGCAGCATTGTTTGATAAACGTAGGTATTTGTAGTAATTTCCCTCTGGCAAAATACATAACGTGACGACAATTTTTAATGGGCAAACAGCTACCCATAATAATAGTTGCCAAATTTTGCGTAGCGTTAATACTTGTTATTAAATTAGCTAATTACTTATCGTAATTTACCATGTTTATGCCAAATTTATTCAGTATATAAGCTTGACGTTTCATTACAAAGGCATCAGTTGTCTCTAAGTCATCAACAAGCTATCAATCAACATGCATTTCGTAAGTAAACAATTCATTTTAGTAATTTATTTATTTGATTTCATTGAATATTCTGAATTTTTAAATAATTGATTTGTTGAAAAAATATTGTAAATTTTTTCACTTAAATGTTTAAAAATACTTTCTTTTGTCGTCAGGCATAAAAATAATAACTGTTTTATTTTTTGTAACATATTGATACTGTTTTTAAATATTTCTATAACAGAATATATATCGAATATTCACATCTTGTTGGCTATGAATATAAATTATATGTGGTACCATTATTTTTCACCCCCAGTTTCATTTTTTAGTTTTTATCTTATGACGGTTAATGTAAAATATCTTTTATTTTTCTTTTATCCTCTCCTAATAATGCATAGGGCACTGCTTAATAACAAAAATACAATTATTTCAATCAATCGTTACACGAAGCCACAATATAATCAAGGGCTTTAGATGCTGGTCCAGGTACTTCAGAAATAAAATATTGCTTAGCAATTACACCCTTAACAAATGTGTTTTATGACAAGTAAATTAAAAAATGAATTGCGATTTTTTGCAATAGGTAAATACACTAACTAATAAACTACATGAATTACCCTTTATTGTTAATATTTTTAATGTCTTAGAATTTCATTTAATATTATTTTCATGTCTTATATTTTTAGCCAATTTTATTGATCTTCAACGGTAACGACCGGTTGATTAGCTTAGTAAATGAATATAAAGTTTATTCAGAAAAAAATTACATAACAACAACATACATTTTTTTATACATATTTACCCTACAAAATTTAATATGTTTTTATAAACATTATCCATAACGTAAAATAATAATAAAAAGAACAATTCTAGTGTACCATAATGGAGAGTAACGGCTAACAATGATGTCTTCTCTATTTTTGCTAAATAAATATTCCTAAAATTACAAAATATACAGTGTCTTCAATTAGTTATGTTGCATTAATTTTTTACTTCTTTCTTAAATATTGTGTATTTCTGACAGCACTTATAATTTCCTTTGATCATTTCATTTTTTTAAAAATCTTTGTAAGTATAATTATGTCCTGCTGCTGTAAATAAATAATTATTTGTATTCGTTTGTTTCCCCAATAGTTCTTCGTCTTCGCTTTCGTCGTGGTAGGTGCCTTTGCCGCCCCTGAGGCTCCCCTCAGAAAGGTCATCCCCGTTCTGGAGAGAACCGAAACCCACGATGAGAGAGGCCAGTTTTCCCTGCTCTACCGCAGCGGGGATGGCACCGTCCTGTCCGAGGCCGGAGCCCTGGAGCCCTCCCACGACGGCAAGGGATACGTCCTGGTCAAGAAAGGAGAGTACTCCTACATCTCCGACGACGGCAAGACCTACCACACCTCGTACGTCGCTGACGACAAAGGATTCAGGGCCAAAGGAGAACATCTGCCCAAGTCTGTTGTTGCCTAACTTGATCTGACTACTAAATCACTACAGCTACGAAACCACATCTTAAATTTGTTATTGTCTTAAATCTGTATTGTACATAATAAAGCATAAAGTTCTCTGATTTGTTCGTTTAATTTTTACTAGAAACCACTGTTATATGCATAAAAAATATCCAGGTCACTCTTGAAATTGCAATAGACAGGGAAAACAGTTTTGAGATAAGATTTACAGGGCTTATGACCTGACATTGGCTGGTTTAATTTTCCACTTTATACCATGTTTAACATTCATCATTCTGCTTGTTTTTTTTACATTTATTTATGTCCAGAGAATTTTTTTCAGGTCCTGACTACGAGAAATGTCCTCTGTCTAGACACAGCCTAAAAAGGTTCTGCCTAGGCAGAACCTTTTTAGTAACATGTGTTTCTTTTATTTAATAATCTTTAAACAAAAAAAAAACAGTAATAATAATATTTGAAAAAATTAAACATTTCTAAAATTAAACGCACATATACCAGTACATATTAAACTAATAAAAATAAAAATAGAAACAAATGTAAGATACAAAACATAAAGATTTATTAATGACACAATTTATAGGATATTTAAACGTAAAGTATTTATTCAAAGTATAATCCAAATATACTGAAAAATATCGGTTTGTATGTTCCCAATAACTATTTTACTAGAGCAAGATTTCATGCACAATTTTACGCACACAAAAACCAAACGAATGCAACTTAGAATTTACCGATTCATTAGCTTTTTGAATATGGCTTCTGCACAAAACATAGCCATATTGTTCAGTACATGTCAGCAGTTTAGCAGCTATCTTCTTTCCAAATCTATTGCTAGCATTGTCTTAAATATGTTTTTATGCGTAAAAAAATATGGTTCCTTAAAATTTTTATAGATCTAGTCAAAGATCGAATAGTTTACTAAAAATCCCTCATTCTAAATCCAGACTCAGACGAAAACACACATTTTCATAGCGCCAAAACCGTTCAATGCATTTCATAAGGACAATAATATATGATAGAGATTAATTAGTCAAAATGTTTCAATTCAATTTTTTATTGAAATTATGGGTAAAAAAAGCAGTTTTTTTTTTTTTATGAATAGAATATACTTTAACAATGTTTGATTATGTCCAAATGCTTGCAGACTGGCTGGATTTCTTCCCTAGGGAGTTGTTCATACTTAAATGTATTTCAACAGTGTGTAAAGTGGCCACTTAAACCAGCCAATGACAGGTCATAAGCCCTGTAAATGCCTAGACTTCCATATTCCCTTCTCAAAAATTTTTTCCCTCTCTGTTGAAATAATTTTAAATAGAATATACTTTTTTTTATAATTTTCGCGTTTTTAGCGACAAAAGAATATGTTCTAAACTAATACTCAGTTTTAAACATTTTTATATCTATAGTATTCCTCCAGTAGCCTTTATTTCAATTTAAAATAAAATGTTTACCCACACTCAAGTCATGCCTTTTAGTTTTTTTTGTGTCAATTTTTTTTTTGTTGGTATTTTTAACATTTTTAACCTGGCCGATTACCTTTCGTTCCCATCCTTCCTTTGACCCGTCCTTATGGTACCTACCTAACATCAAGATAGAAGAAATTCAAAATAAGAAGATTCGGATTTAGAACAAAAACCAAAAAACATTTTTGACCTCACATAAAATTGGATAAAAAAGTGCTTGAATTCATCGCGCGTCGTTGAAAACATTGTTACATTTTATAGTTCATTTTGTTCTCCAGTGCCAGAAATTGAAGAACATTCAGATCATATTAAAGGTAGGTATCCATTCCATGTTCCTATCCTTTCTCAAATATTTCCCAATCACAAAACTGAATGAAATTCATTATTGAAACTGAGTTTTTCATTTACGGTCCGTCCGCCTTTTCGTTAACATGTTTACAGATTGTAAAATGCAAAGAAAAAAATATTATTAAAAAAAAAATACTCATTAACTTGCCTTTTTAAATATTATTCTAGCTTTTTCTACAGTTTTCATTACGTAGTGGGTTAAGAAAATAACTCGTGAAGAGATGCTGACTACAATCGTTTAATAAATAAATAGTTAAGATACGTTGAAATTAGTGGACTAATTTAGTGTCCTATTTGTCAAAAGATGCGGATATGAAAAAAAGACTGAAAAATACTCAATAAACATTATATATCACAAGTAGGAATCCACGTGGTCTGCTTCCAGGGAAAGAAATATGGGTCGCGTATAAATTTGCTTTGTCATGTCGTAAAGTGCAAATTGAGAAAAATGACCACAAGATGTCGCCAGCTGCATGGTCGGCTCTTGGACTAGGAGCCTGGTGAGAGGAGAAGCTCTTTATATCCTGCACTTAGGTTTAAAAAACAAACACAATTCCTCTTTTTACAATCGCGTAAAACGTGGTCGAAAGAACCTAGTTAGCTAACGAGAATGCTTTGTGAATATACCCGGGTATTTAAAAACCTTAAGGCACTAATTATTAGTGACCAACTGAAATATTATTTTCAGACAAAACTTATTGAAATAAGTTAAAAATTAATAAAAAACGCCCCAATTCGGAGTTTTTATTGTGAAACCTGACAGGCAAAGAAGGCAAAGAAATATGGAAGTCTAGGTGTTTACAGGGCTTATGACTTGTCATTGGCTGGTTTAAGTGGCCACTTTACGCACTGCGTAACATTTACCATTTTGCCTATGTTTGAACATCCGTATTTCTTAAATTTTTCCTTCTGTTGATTTTAGTGAGGTGAAAGAGCTGAAATCTTTATTGTTGTAAAGAAATTCATCTGATTAAATTATTTCACGTACTAGGCAACGCCTGGAATCATTTTTTATTTTTTTAAATTTCTTGGACCAGCTACAATATTAAGAGTTTGTTCTTATGTTTGTCGACAAAAAACTGGAAAATATCATAATATGGGGACTGTGACGGGGCTTGTGATCTGTAATTGGCTGGTTTAAGTGACCACTTTATACACTGTGTAATTTTAAAATAACTGTTTAATAAAATACACAATAAAATAAATGGCACAAATTCAATCATTACATTTGCTTACCTTTAACGTTTTTTGGTTCATTGTTTTACTAGACATATAACTCACATGTAACAATTCTTCAATGTACGCCATAGGAACTTTAATTTACTAACTAAACGGGGATTACAAAAACATACACATGAAAGACCTTAGAACTACTAATTAAGTACAGTCAACAAATAAAAAAATCAGTCTAGTTTGTATATTTGTGATAGACAATAGCAATACAATAATTTAACATTTGAACGGACAACAATTAAATATCTCCTTTTCTTTTTCTTGTGCCTTATCAAGTGTCTCCGACGTAGGCAATCATTTCTAAAAAAGCCTCTCTGTTTTGCGCTGCTCGGAACAACACCACCACTTCATTCCAGGTGTCATGTAAAATATTGTAATGAACTAGGCCAGGAATCCAACCCGGGACCTCAAGCATGGTTGGCAAACGCGCTAACCACGACACTACTAGTCGGACTAACCTCCATTTAATCACATTTAACAGGATTTTTATCTGAAAGTAAACATCGAGTCATAAACGCGTGTCCAGAGTTATAGTGCTATTTCACTTTAAAACTTAACCATCACCACCGCTACGTTTTTGTAAAATGGGCGAAAACGGCCGCACATACGTTTATTTAAATGATTTAGGCGGTCAAAATTATTTTGCAGTACTTTTTGAAAAAAAAAAAAAAAAAATCATAAAAAATTTTGCTCTTTGTAAAATTAAAATATTTTTCCCGCAAAAAAAGTGAAAAAAAAACACGTGAACTTAAAAAAACACAAAATTGATTTTTAATGACAAATTTCACGAACAAACAATATTTTGGGGCCCAGAATTATAATTTAAATGCAAATACATATTTTGGATTTGATTACTTATTAAAAGATACTTTTTGATCCGTATCTGAAATATTACATTCGATATTTGGGTCAGCTGATAGTAATATATCGATTGTTTCAGGGAAAAATGATCTTGGTTTGATTTTTTTTGTTTGTTTCATGCTACTTAATAATAATGAGTCTAAACTCAACCGTAGTTGACTGTATATATCAAGGTTACATTCCTCCCTCGAGAACATTCTTGGAAGTTTTCAAGGTATTACCGAAAGTGCTTATTTCGGGTTTCTTCTGCCTCTTCTGACAACTGTCCTATTGGTAATAAGGCATTTTCAATTATTCCTTCTAACCAAGTTTCATTGGTTTTGAGTAATAATGCTTCTTTTCTATGGTATTTAGACTATTTTTCTTTTATTTGTGTTTTAAAGTTCGCAATTTTTGGTTTTAAAGCGTGTAAATTATCTGGTGTATCGCCGTTACATGACAAAAGGTGATTTTCCACATATGTATTTACTTTTTTCATCCAAATTAGGCAAATATTGTTGTCGTACTTTATAGTAAAGATATTAACGGCTCACTGTTTTTGTACCCAAGGTACCAGATAGGTAAAAAAAAAGGAATTTATTACATTTAAAACAAAAGTTGTTTTTTTTCGCAGCTATCCGCAATCAAATGTTATGTTATTATTTAGCTTCAAATATGAAGTATACAGCACAATAACAAACATTACGTGATAAGAGGCGATAATATAACAAAATGTTCTATAAACATGGAAATTGAAATAAAAAAATCATTGCAAAACAACCTTTTTATGGAGTTCTACAAATAAAAAAAATAATCATAATAATCGTGCAAAAGTATCAAGACCTATAAATTATTATCTGAATTATTTTAATCCATTACAATAATTTTAAAAAGTTAGGTGGACATCACAAAATGTATCTTTGTTTAAATGTTTACACGGAACGCTGAAAACAATGACAACCTGCACTTCGCGAGACGACCAAGTTTCAACTAACTGCTCACGCGCACGGTGAAAGGTGCGTGAGTGAGGATGGTAATTTTTTGTTAATGTGACATTTCTTCGGCTGTAGGACTTTTTTGGTATTTTTAACGTCACTTTTGAAACTTTACTTACGACCGGCTAATTCTTAAAAAATCAACGTTTTAGCTAACTTTTTTTTCTTGTTTTACACATATTAACGAAAACGTATTTTTCAAGCCTAAGCTTACTTTTTCTCGGTGCAAATTCCCCTTATTTCTTTAAAAAATATGACCTCATAATATTTTATTTGAGCTAACAAAGTTCGATCCAGAGCAGTAGATATACTCATGAATAAAAATGCAGTGGTATAGGTGTTAGCCAAGACGAGGAAGGGGTATCGGAAAATCATCCCTCATTCGATATCTGATATGTCCTTTTCTATTCGCTCCCCGTGCTCGGGAATACAAGATTGCATTTGTGCTACAATGGCTTGAACCTAAGAACGTAGCAGCAACATATTCATCAATAAATTTAAATCAATTTCTTAATTTTAAAATGAGAATTATATGTGCTATAATGCATACTCCATAAAACTAAATAGTTTTTTGAGTACCAAAAACAATATTTTTATTTTTAATTTTTATTTGTTTATTTTTCCATACTTTAATTTTCATTGCAAAAATACACTTTAAAAAACACATCTTAAAATTAAGCCATACCGTAATTTTGAAAAAATGCCCACCAAAACTTCAGCATCCGAGCGTGGGCCATTCTTTTTTTCATAATTTGTAAGTTTATCGTATAAAAATATGGTATGACATAACTATGAAAAAAAAAACAAGATTATTTTTTTAATATTTTTCAAGCCAGTCAACAGACTTATGAAAGCCCCAACAGATTGGCGTTAATGAATATATATTTTACCATAACACTTTATCTAAGCAATTTTAAAATCTATTTAAATTTACAATGGTAGGTATAATTATGGCATAATCGCGAATCAGGAGTGACAACATCGCTTGCTTTTTGAATGCTTGCCTTTGCTGTAGGAACACATCGACATTGTTCATTGTTCTGAGGATCCTCGGTAGAAGGGAAAAAAATCAAAAAAAGAAAAAAAAATGGTACGCAAGTTACGGTGAGGTACATTAAGATTAATCTGAGCAAGAATATCATGGGCATCCATACAGTTAGATATTAATTTGAGCAAGAATATCAAACCAGCCAAAATCCTTTTGAATTCTAAAATAAAGATATGAAAGTACTCTAGACGATTATAATTGTAAATTATTTGTAGTATATCATAATAAAAAGTGTCTATCTGTTCCTTCCCTGCTAATCCAAGACCTCAAACCTACTTTGAACTGTATCAGAGATTTAATGTTTTGTATTTCTTTAGGTAGGAGATTGAAGGATCTTGGACCAATATGTAAAGAGTGCCTCTGTGCGAACTTAGTTCTGCATCCTGGAACTGACAGTACACTTAGACTCAGTTAGAAAACAAAATGTCATTTTTTTTTTCGTGAAAAAAATGGAATAAGAAATATATTTAAAAGAGGACCGGGTCCTCGAAGGGTTTGTTGGCTCAAACATTTGAGGCAGTGGTACGAAAATAGTACCACATCACTATTTAGAGCAGTCAACATGGCTATGATCTTCGCCGACCTCGACAGAGAAGTCGACATTTAAAGATGAAGATTTTTTAATTTTTTAAATGTGAACGGACAGCAAAAAAACAGCTAAAAGGATATACGATGCGAATGTTGAAGGATGCAGAAAACGAAAAAGACATGGCACGATCAAGTCCGTCAAATACTTAAAGATAGACATGTCAAAAGTAGAAATAATCGGCGTGCGTGCATGAGAAAATGTATGAATATAGAGGAAGCGTGGTCTGTATGCCAAGATAGAGTGATATGGCGTTCTATCCTCTCTGCCTACCCCTACGGGGAAATGACGTGATCGATTGTTTGTTTGTTTGTTTGTTCGTTTGTTTGTTTGTATCTTCGTTCTTACTTTTAACCCAAATATTCAAATTTCTGAGGCAATCAGAGGCCCGAAATATTCAATTATTCGCAAATTACTTACTTTTAGAAAATGGGAATCAAGTTATGGTAGACCGAGGTTCATCTCATTAAAACCTTTTATTCGATTCTCGACAATGTCGACAGATGAAACGATTTCTAATTTGAAAATGAGATTTTTCATTGTAATATTCCATAGTCCTTAGACTGGCATTTGGAGTGTACGTCTGGTTACTATGCCTTTGTGCAACAAATGATCAAAATACGATGCTTTTAGTGTAATTAGTGGAATAATTGTGACTACATCGTTTAGTTTTTTTTTATAACGTACAGGAACGACCGAAAAAACGAAATCAATTGTTTGAAATTATGTTTCATATTTTTATACCATAGTAGTAGTGATTATATTATATTACATATTATGCATATTATATAACAGATGATGTTCATACATTATTGTGGTTAAATATCTATGTATATAAATACAACAAAAGGTAACTTAATATTTTCTACAACACCATTAAATTCCGTGAATTGTTTTAAAATTGCGGACCTTACTAACTTCTCTGTCTGGTTTTATAGTTTCCTTTTTACATTATATTTGAAATTTTTAAATTGTAAAACATTTTTTGAAATGTCTCATACTACGTTTTAAAGATATGAAAGTGGTTTTGACAGTGCTGGAGTAAGGAATATAAAAATATCATCTTGAAAATTTTAAACGTCAGTAACGGTAACTTGAAGTAGTGTCAAAATTTCTTGTCAAATTTAAAATCGATAATGTTTACAGACAGAATTCCTACAGCGTGAATCGATCTATAGAAATACTAAGAATATTCGTAAATAAAAGAAGATTTTGTGGATTTTTGTCATCAGTATTTACGGTTTACTAGTAATATTACTCTTAAAAAAGTGTAAGGAAACACAAACATAGTAATTAAGCTTTGGTAAAAGAAATACTAACGTTATTATAATGTACAGTTTTTATTTTGTAGTCATGTTATGTGAGCATATAAAATAGCCTTGTGATAAAATTGAGAAACGAATTGCAGAAGAGTGTGGATGGACCATTCGATCCAGAGATTACAGCCGGTTTCTTACGAGTGATAATAATAATAAAGTCATTCTGAAACTAACAAAATACACTTTTACATGTATGATAAGAATCTTAATTCTTTTGCGTTGAGGAAAATTTATATATTGTAAAGATTAATTAATTACAAAGTACAAATGAAAATTTAGCTACGTTTTTTGATTTTTAATTATTTTCTGTCGGGTACAACAGTCGTAAAACACGTAGTTATGAAATTGACAAATAACAATGGCTTTTTTATCAAATGTCAAGATCTCAGTTTTTTTAAAACTATAAACGTGTATCATTTCGGCTCATCTCCATATATTATTTTGATTTAAAAAATTTATTGATCTCTTTCAATGTTTTTTCATCGTTTCCTAACTACCGAGTAATGTGATCAACATTAATAGCTCCAATTCATTTAGCTATACTCCTTCAACTCGGACGGACGTTCAAGACCTTCAAGACGGGTGGCTGCAGTCACTGAAAAGTGTGCTGCAGTTCTGATCTGGTAGGTTCAGTGTGTTGGTGATTTTGCTTTTACTCTTTTTCCTTCTACGTGCCACTAGAACAAACCTCTCTAGACTGCCCTTCCCTCTTAAAATTTATTAACTGTATTCCTTCAGTCATCTGTTTATTTGGTTAGGTTTATGCTTGCATTGAATATTGTTATTTATTGTTAAAGAGTCCTGGGGGACTCTCTGTCAGCGGCGCATGGAGGAAAGTTATTATAAATATTCCTAAGGAATACAAAATCTATGCAGATTAAGGAGGATTTAGAAAGATGTATGGACAAAGGCCAACACGTCGTCTTCACCCCTCAGGATTCCCTCAATGCAGCTGTTTTTTTTTTTTTTTAATATGTATTTTCACAAACAATTTGCATAAATAAACGTATCCAAATATACAAAAACAATTTCTTAAAACTTTAGTAACACAAACAAATATAACTTACATAACAAACATAATTAAAAACACGGATATTTACAACGAGAGAACGGTTTTGAATAAAGAAGGACTCCCTGGGTGGTCTTAGGCAGAAGATCCGGATACCACCCCCGTAAGGGGAGGACAAAACAAAAGAACGTGTGCTTTCCGCTCGGAAAAAAGCACAGTCCCAACTGAATCAGCATCCCACAGGAACAGCTGCCTGTCCCATCATATTTTACCCACCTAGGCGTCCGCGCATCTGAGAAGCTTCCAACGCGATACCCAAGACCGGATAAATTGACGGAAAAGTGCGAAATTCGTACTAGGTAGATGCTTGCAGTCACTAAAGAGCCTATCGCAGTTCTGATCTTGTTAAGCCAGTGTTTTTCCCACGTTTCCCAGTTTTCTTATGCCCCGCCGTAGACCAGCAGAAGTATCTTCATACCAAAAGATTCGCCTAAAATCTAAAAAGTACGCATTGAATAGATCAATCAATTTAATTTTTACTCTTCCATGCAGCATATACTAGCTTGTTTCTAGACTTTTCTGTCAGAATTTAGCTGGGACAGGTTAGAGAGATGACGGAGTCTGAAACATTAAAAAAAGACTGCATTCATTTGAGAAATCAAAGTGACTAACCATAATATGATTTTGAAGTCTAAGATTTTCGGTTGACTGACTTGTTGCTTCTGAAGTGAGCTCGACCTATCTATCGCACCGGCCACCTTTAGATCTCCTTGTGTCTAATTTGTCAACACTAACTTGGTAAATCATTTAAAAGGAATTTTACCTTCCTCGCCATGACAATGCAGGTGCAGATCTGTTCTATACAAGGAGTGTAAATGTTGGGTATAGGGTATATAAACTGATACTTTTATTTAAATTTCAAATGTCAATGTCATGGTTCGTTATTTTCTTATTACGTATTCATACAGGTTTTTGTAATAATCTTACTTTGGCGTGTACAAGGCACATATCAATTTACTTTCAGAAGAACATTAGTGTTATTTGCTTGTTTACTAAGCGTGCTGCCGAATATTAAAAAATAATAACACAGTTTTGTCACAATTCACCCTGTTATTTGAAAAGGACCTCGCCCCTTTCGAAAATTTGTACAATAATACCTATGGTCCGTATTCAACGTTCAAAAACACAGCTGACAAAAAATGATTGTTTCAACATAAGATTTAAACTGTACAAAATCTTAGTTTGATTTTCTGTCCCTAGTGCGAGATTTACATAATCTACTACTACTACTACTACTACCATCATGCCATTTCCCCGTAGGGGTAGGCAGAGAGAATGAACCGCCACACACATATATCCTGGCATACATTCCTAGCTTCTTCCACATTCATACATCTTGTCATACATGCCCTTCGGTTCTGTCTGCTTTTGACCTGACCAAACTTAAGATTTTGGTTTATTTGATAATGCCACGCCTTCCTTGGTCGTCCTCGTCTCACGTTTCCGTTCATTTTTGACAAATATACTAGAATTATTATATCTAGCAATTAAAGAATTCTAATAAATATAAATATAGAGCAATTTTTTTGGTCGGACCAAATTTATTCCCGTCGAGTTAAAATTAAGTGATCATCTCTTAAAGGTATAATGTTCATTATGCGAAGCTCAGTGGTTTTTCAAATTTAAAAAAAAATGATAAAACACTATTTAATCAAGCCAATTAAAAATAATATTAAATTATCGTATTTTCAGTGTTATGCTTTTTTTTATGAGTTTTGTAGTTACTCCCCGTAATTTTGTAATTACTCACAAGTTCTTTTCGATTAGTTCTGCTGATTGGTAAATTACCTTCCTGTAAACCGGAAATCTATCACAACACTTTATCATTAGTTGATCTGGAAGAACTTGTGTCATCATTCAAAGTAGTTTATTTTTATTATTTTTTTCATACATTTAAAAAAAACTTTTCCGTAAAATTTAATGCTCTCATTTTTACCGCGCGTTAGTTAACATTTTTTTATATCCAATCGCCCGTAGCGCTGAATTTACTCATTACTCATCATCATATACATCATTGATTTGATGCGTTGTTAATAATCTATTAAACGGTACTTTCTGAATGTGTTCCGATAGCGTTTCGACATTATTCTTAAACTATTTCCCCCGTCAATAGTTGAATAAACCAATTTAATAAAAATAATTGACTTAAACGAGTACTAAATGAATAGTTCTGATCTTGTCTTGATGTCCCTTATGTTCGTCAATGCTTCTTTCATTCTTTTTTAATGTTTTTAACTATACTTAAATTGTTATTTTAATCCCTGCAAATTGTATAAAAGGACAATGTCCGTAAATAAATATAAGCCAGTACCGGGTACCCGCAAATAGCTTATGAAATAAACACGGGGTATGAATAATAGAGGGTGGCTGTTTGCGAGTAGGATAGTGCATAAATATCGATTGCGTTGAACACTTGCTGAAATTCCCACGCGAATAATCGGAACACCTGGCAGAAATTGAAAGATTTTATGGGTAATTTACCTGCGACATGGCTGCTATGGGTCAAAGCCATATGAAATCATCTATTATTAATTTGTGGGTTTCATTTTACAATCATCATTATCATCATCACGCCCTTATCCGCATCCGATGGTGCATTGGTACACCAAATAGAGCGAAACTTGGTTACTAAGGCGTTTGAATAAAATAAAGATAAGGCGATTAGCCTAACGCTATAGGTACCAGTCCAGGAACAATGAAATATTTATCTAAAAGCCACTATATTGGTAGAACAACAAAAAATGCCGTTCTTAATTTTAATGTTGGGTTTTTTTCTAACTATTTATAATTCATCATAGTCTTCATCATTCTGTTTTCTACATCTATTTCTGAATAAAGCACAGCATTTGTAAACCAAACACCTTGTATTTCGATAATTAAGGTAAAATAATTAGTCTTTATCTTCAGGTGCTAGTCCAGGAACAATAAAATATTACAGTCTCAACAATTTTTCAAATCAAAATTGTATGTCCACGCCAAGGATTAAAACCAGGACGTTGAAGTTTACCTACCGCTATTTATAGTAGGCAAATGCACCATCCACTGCACAGTGAGGCGGACTTATCACCACTCGATTTTCTTATTCTAGATTATGACCTGACAGCGGCCATCGAGTAGAAAACACTCTTCCAGGGTTCTGGTTCTACCTCACATACAATACCATATTCTTCATTCGCCTGGATACCGAAAACATCGACATTTATTGTAACAGAGGGGAAAACGTTTTTAAAAAGGAATATTTACTGGGATTATAACCTGTTTAAGTAACAACTTTACACACTGTGTAATAGTCACCATTCCGCGTATGCTTAAACGTCCGTATTTCTTCAACTATTCATTTCTTGACTTTTGTGAAGCTGATTTGGAATCTAAGCCTATTGGCTTATCCAAATAATACTAAAGTGTTTACCCATATTGTGAGCGAATGGGTGGAAAAATTAGAGGAGAAAAAAGAGAAATCAAATTTAAAATTAAATCCATGTTTGGATACTTGCATCGGTTGTCTGAACTGAACTATTATCCGTTTGCCCTGATGTTTTTCCCCGTCCACCGAAGTGGTAACTTACTAATTAAGGAACTCAAGTGGATTAATTTTTATCAGCGCATATTTTTTTAAAACTTCTTTATAATATTATTCACAACCCGTGCGCTCCAAAATATCTTGCTAAGAATTTCATTCACTTTTCTGATTATGTTCTTTTGATTCGTTCTTTACAATATAGAACACTTTCCATTTCTTGACCATAGCACATCATTTTTCAGCTATTCTTTTTCCGTTCAAGGTGCTAGACTTTGGATCTTTTGATATATATTTTCGATTTTTAGTAAACATTTTTAACTAACTCTTTTTTTTACCGTTCTGTTTTTTGGTTGGCTGGAAGATATTGCTTTAAGCAATAAATCTGCCAAAGTACTTTTTTTTCCCTTGAAATTTCAAATAAAATAAATAAATAAACTTTGTAATCTAAATAGTGGACTAAAACAAGAGGACTTTGCTCTAGAACCTGCTTCGTCGGCTCTGCTGATGTTTGAGAGGTTGTGGGGACGAATAAGGTCTTTGCCCAGGATTATACTTACTATTTTTATTTTTTTAATTTTTTTTTATTTACCTAAAGGCAGTTTTTTACAAATTATTTGAGACATAAGTCCCAATTCCATGGGACTAAAAGTTCTTTGTTGAGTTGGGACGAGCAATTAGTTGACACAGACACAATTGACTATTGATATAAGAACTATTATTAGGGTTTTGTGAAGGATCAGTATTATGACGAAAGGGAATTTTGCGCGAGTTTGATAGGGTCATGTTATGAATTGTGTTAGGACTTTCCAGTAATGTCTTGATATTTTTTTGTACTTTCACGCTTTGGAACGTGAAATTTTTTTCTTTTTTTATTTCATTGCGTGTTGTTGCGAATTCTTCAAAAGTTTCCGATTTGTATAGGGGGTATTATTTCGTTTGTCGTTTTGTTTGTATTACCGCGTTCTTCTCTCTTTTCGTAGCGGGAACTGGGATGTTTGTAATTTGAAACTAACACTGTATTCTTTTACTGTCATGCTGAGAAGCATAAATAAGGTGAGAGCACTGACCATATGTATTTGGTCAATCACAAAATGACAATACTACAGTGATAGGTACAACTAAAGCTGTAAAAGTTTCCATGTTTTGTTATTTTCGTGGTTTGATTAAATAGGATTTATACTTCTTTTTTAAATCTATCACCAAATTAGATTTTTAAAATTGATAGAGCGAATACGCAAAATTCAAGAAAAGACGCAAGTTTTTTTAATCAGTTTCGGAAAAGGAGTAGGTGTTTTTATTGTTGACTTTTGTGTAGTAAAAGAGCTGACATGTGGGTGAGATTTATAAAGATTCTAGATGTATTATGTTACATTCAAGACGACGCTGACGCCTAAAAATATTTTTTAATTGGAACATTTCTTAAACTACTGAGTTTAATAAAATATATTCAGAAAAATAAAATATTTTTGAGAAGCAAAAAAAAAAACATAAAACTAAATGTAATTAAATATTTGTAAAAAACCACTTACCGACTTTTCTATGTCTACCGGTTCGAGACGTACTCGTCTTTTGGTAAGGACACTAATAAGGTAAATGCTTTAAATATTACGAGTAATATTACAACATAATATTTTGGAAAACTGTAAGAACGACAAAATATACTTTTATTATCTACAAAAACGATATATTTTTTTAAGGCACATTTTATAAAATAAACAACTGATGTGATCTGACTTGTTTGTCGTTATTTCTCTAGTCTTTGGGAGCAATGGTAAGAAAAACGCGGTCTAACAACTTTTCCGAGTTCTCGTTGATTTTAAAACTTTTCCAAGACGGGCATTATAGTGTAAAACTTTTTCCAATGTTAACATTTTGCCTTTGTGCCAAAGAAGTGTTTACTCTTTGTCGAGAAATACAATTTCAGTGGGATATTCAAGAAATTAATTGTAGAAAATATGGAGAAATATTACTCAAATTTTATCAATTAAATTTGACGAGTTTAATTGCTAAAAAAATATAAAATTAAATTTATTACAACAGGGAGGTAAAATGTTTTTGTTTTGACTTGTCATTGGCTGGTTTAAGTGGCTGATTTACGCACTGTGTAACATTTATTATAATAAATACATTGAGTTTTTCTACTGATATTTCTTGGTGGATGAAACGACGATGTCAGTCACGATGAAACCCGGTCACCGGTAAAAAATTATTGATAAAAGTGAAGAACGTTGGCAAAATACTTTTCATTGATAAGTAGGTACCTAGGTACTTGTTTATGGTTGAATTCCAAAACATAAAATGAATATTTTTTCAAATATAGCATTCTTTTTGCAAACGTCAAACTCCGGTCTTCTCACCAACACAGGGGTGTACTTATGTAAGAATACGATTTTAAAAAATGTATTGAATATAATATTTATTATTATTGTATTACCAAAAATCCAGTAAAAATCAATAAATGAGTAGAAGTTATAAGAAATTTAAGTTAAGAATCTGATTGAGATCCACAGTAAATTATGTTTGTAAACATTCAGAAACAAACTTTATTTATACACAAAAAATCAACAACTTTCCATTTAAATAGGTGCGAAGGTTTTCACGGTCATTGTTATCAATATTATGTATCTTTTTTGGGTAATACCGTGTATGTTGGATTTGATCCGAATTATATATATAAATATTATACTAAATATGTTATAAATAAATCACTGTGTATCATTACACCACTCACTATTTTAATATGAGTTAGAACATAAGTATTCGGGTATTAAGAATTACCTATCAAAAGTGCAAATATAAATACTTCATAAATCCGGGCTACATTCGGTAAAGAACCAGTGCTTTCATATTGCTCAATATACCCCTTCAAACCCAGGTCCTTGAGGTATAAAATAATTCAATCGGTAATATTACCCCTTTTTAAAAATCATTAATTATTTTTAAAAACCCGTCAGGGTTATGGAATAAATAACAAAAAGTCGAAACACGATCTCTTAGACAAATGTGTGGGAAATTAACGTATGACATAATTACGAATAATGAAATCAAGCGAAAGTTCAAATCTGAGATAGGTGTAATTGATAAGATTAAGAAAGGGTCATTAAGACGGTTTTGTCAAGAACAAAGATGAATATTGAATGGTAAAACGATATAAATGGCTAAAATTAATGGTAACGTAGGACGTCGACGACCAAAAAAGACGTGGCATGATCAGATAAATCAAAATCTAAGGTCTGGTCACGTCGAAAACAGACACAACCCTAGGGCATATTAGACAAGATGTATGAGGTGTTAGTAAATCTCACTGCAATAATTATATTAATTAAAAAACCTATGTCTTAAAATATAAATTATAATGCCTTGTATGAATCTGGAAGAAACTAGGAATTTATGCCAGGATAGATGTGTGTGGCAGTCTTTCCTCTCTGCCTACCCCTACTAGGAAATGGTGTGATGGTTGTAGTAGTAGTAGTTACAAGGTCTTGCTATGTTATGTCTCGTCTGGTTAGTGCTTTTTGAGGTTAATTTCGAATTTGTCTCCAGCATAATTTCTAGTCATTGTAGTGTAAAGTCCATTTTATAATATTTTTGGCAGTCCAACGTTTGTCTTTGCTTTTCTAATGTGGTAATGGTGTTGCTGTTTGGTATTATAATTAGGAACATCTGCATTTTTGGTTATGTTATGTCATAGTTTTGTATGTTCCTAATTTTTACCGTCTCAACTTTCGTCAAGAATTTTACGTCAAACTGGTGTGTTTTTTTGTACAGTTCAGTCGTAGGTATCAGGTAAGGTAAGCTGGGTGTTAGTACAATTATTTTTTGTTGTTATTTTTGTGTCCTTGTTATGTCTGTCTTGTCCTTGTCATATCTGTCTATCTTACACTATACTGCCCTCATAAGCAAAAAAACACTAATTGCCAAAGTCGTATTTTGAGATATGACGCGTTTCATAAGTAAAAGCACCGTAGGTACTTTATTCTTTGTGGTGCAAGCTCCTGACGCCATTGCGACCTGTGAAGATATATTACGATGGGTCCCCGTGAATAGTTCTCGCCCTCCAAGCCCAGGTCTATTAAGAGTGGAAAGCGAGAGTTGTCCTTGTCATATCTGTCTATCTTACACTATACTGCCCTCATAAGCAAAAAAACACTAATTGCCAAAGTCGTATTTTGAGATATGACGCGTTTCATAAGTAAAAGCACCGTAGGTACTTTATTCTTTGTGGTGCAAGCTCCTGACGCCATTGCGACCTGTGAAGATATATTACGACGGGTCCCCGTGAATAGTTCTCGCCCTCCAAGCCCAGGTCTATTAAGAGTGGAAAGCGAGAGTTTGTATTCTGCTAAATCTGCCCCTCCAAGCCCAGATCCGTAAAATATTGGGCTGTAAGGGTAGGAAGTGAGCTCTTTAACATGCTCAGGTTTAACCAGTAGCCCTCCAAAGTAGGTAACTACTGTGTTTTTAGTAACAGGTCACAGGCCCAGTACATGTCTAGACTTTCGTATTTTATTCCCTAAATATTTCCCATCTTTGTTGTGATTTATTGACCTTAATGACTCCCTACGGGGTAAAGTACACTCTTTTGTCTACAAACATTTAGTCAAACTCAAACGATTGTAATAATAATCGCTGCATCCTTTGTTCCCAGTACATTATTAGGAAAACATGTGATAAACGATCACATTATTTTTAATAGCAGTTGCGTTTTATGTACAATAAGCACGCAGAGTAACAATCTAACTAAATCTCTTTTCAGTAAAGCGACCCCTGTTCGTTATAAAAGTAACTATTTATTATCAAGTACTTCTAACATATTTTGATAATTGCATTTATATTAATTTAACACTTACAATAAATATACTGCCTACGATATACATATTTCTAAAATTAAATTAAGAGAGTAAAATAATTACGTTAATAAATTATTAGAATTAATCTAACTAAAACTTAACAATAAGGCAGTTAATAATGAATTAAGAAATATTTTCAATATTTTTGATATTTGAAGCACTTACTTTGTGGAATATTATTATTTAATATATTAAAATAAAATAAAATCACTTTGTTTTTATGTACCACTTATTTTTTTTATAATTTGACAACCAACTAGTTTCGGCAATACTATGCCTTCTTCAGGGTTAATTACAAACTAACATAACATAAATAAAATTTTCACAGTAAAGGTAGAGTAAACTAGAGTTAAAGAACATATAAGATATCTTAAAAACAATAATTTTTATGAGTTTGCTGACCATATCCTAACAAATAGTCACTTATTCAACTTTGAAGATGGCATCGAAATTCTACATACAAACAAAAAATATTATTTTGAAATATTGGAGATTAGAAAGGCTGTAAATAAAATTTAAATATTATTAATAATCAAATAAATCTTTGTAATAGGCCTATTTTAAATATGTTCCCTCTCCCTAAATCCACACACAAACCTCTTCTCTTCTCTACCCCCGTAGCCACGCCCACTCTACCTCCACTGTGAAAATTTTATATATGTTATGTTAGTTTCTAATTAACCCTAAAGAAGGCATAGTATCGCCCAAACTAGTTGGTTGTCAAATTATGAAAATATAAGTGGTACATAAAAACAAAGTGTTTCTGTTTTATTTTGATATATTAAATATTTTCAAATTCAAATGATTAAATGGAATTCAAATACTGTTTTTTTACACTGATCTACAAAATTCGTACACTTTTGTGCTTCATATTTATTAATTAAGAAACTTGATAAGGTTCAATCATTGAAACATGCTTTAAAATATTTAAAAAAAACAAACCAAAAAAATTATTAGATTACCACAAATCTTTATTTTGACAAATAAAAAAATATTCGTAAATGTCACATATTCTAATTGGTAAAAATCTTTAATCAAATGACAAAAAACTTAATTTTTTCAACAAAATGTATAACACTAGAGTCTTGACCTGTAATCTGGACATGTACTTAAAAAAATATTAACAAATTACAACAGAGATGCAGAACATTGAAGATAAAGAAATATGGAAGAATTGGCATTTACAGGGCATATCCACTGTCATTGACTAGTTTAAGAGGAATAAAAGTAGGAACATTGTTTTCAGGCGTTGCGCGTCGCTTAGTCTTAGTAATCTAAAATAATTCAATTAGTTGAATCTCTTCACAACAATAAATGTTTAAGCTCTTTAATTTCACTAAAATCGACAGATGGAAGAATGAAAGATATATGGATGTGCAAACGTAGGCGAAATTGTAAATGTTCCTCAGCGTGTTAAATGGCCACTTAAACCAGCCAATAACAGGTCATAAGTCGCCCTGAAAATGACCAGACTTTCATTCTTCTTTCTATGAAATTTTTCCATCCAAAAAGTCGGTATATTATGAATATAAAATGAGTTAACACCGGATCATTAGCATATTTAGCTTTTGCAAATAATTCGTTAATCGTTTCTATAGAACATCATAAAATATTTATAAAGAGAGGATTTGAATTCACAGAGACTCGAGTTAAAAATGTCGTTAGAAGTACGTACATTCATTTCCTAGTCTGTGTATACGCGGTATCGGTGAGTGACAAAGATAGTTGGTTTGAGAAGGGTGACAATAATAATGAGTATTTTTTCTAGTTCTACGTGTTGGTATATTAATATTTATTAAATCCAGGAGTTCGCAACAATCGAATTTAGAATATCTGATTTTATATAAAAATATAAGATCAGTTATTGTCCTACGATCCTCTAAAGTAGGTATATTAAAAATTTGAACAAAGACATGTAGTTAATTTGTTCTATATATCTATAGGAATATGCCGTTTGAAATTAATGAATCTTAAAAATGTTCGTCGGACACTTCCAACATTATTTATGTGAATTTTGTAAAAAGGAGACCATATATTAGAGTTGTACTCAAATTGGCTTCTAATTAAGAATACATACAAGAATTTCCTGATTTTAAGTGATTAAAAATTCTTTATCGTTCTAAGAAAGAAACCCAAAGTTTTCATACTTTTAGATATAATGTGGTTGATGTAGCCTTCTTGGATTTAAGTTTTTCGTCCGATATGACACCAAGATCGCGATTTTTTTCCAGTTGAATGTTTTTTATTGAATACGGAAACAAAATTGGAGATTTATTTCTTCTAACAGATAATAATTTACATTTAACAACGTTTAAATTTTTTTTTTTAGAGATACGCCAGATATTTAATCTATTTAAATTTGATTGAAGTGTGTAGCAGTCATTTTCATCTGTTATTTCCTTGTAAACCTTAATGTCAGCAAAAACTTAAAATTCGACATCAATAAAATATTTCAACAATATCATTTGTAAAAACTATTTTTTTAATTTTTATTATATATTTGGACCCCTGTATTAAGTAGCCTTACGTGTCATGTACAAAGTACACTGAAAAAAAATTGTTTTTGTTTATTTCGGAAAGAGGATGTTCCATCAACGATTAAGGTTACCTTTATGAGTCCAATCACCATTGTTGCAAAATCCAAGAACAATGGTGCGTGAGAACTACTTTTAACGACAGTGTGGATATTTGTTAAAAATATCCCATTTTTCCTGCATTCTGCTTCAAGATCATGGCGTTGTTAACTGAAAAATCGGCACTGAAATAACAGATGTTCGATACTCTGTGAAGGAATATCATCGCATCGACAAAAGTCAACGTTCCTTAATTTAAACTTATATAAGTAACTTCTCATAATTCCGTGTCCGGTAAAAATTTGGGTCGTTTCAAAAGTACTTTGGTGATGACGGCGGAAATTTGCTGCATCAGCCAGCGGTAGGAAAAACATTTTAGTGATTTTACTTGTAGAAGAAGCGCGGTAATGATCCTCTCAACGCTGCTGCGTATTTTGTTTTATACAGCGTTTAGCAAAACTAAGAGGAAATTCTGAGAAAAAATGTGCCGTTCTTTTACAAGTTATGTCTCTTGCTAGTTCAATTGCTTTCTCATTTACTACGATACCAGCATGTCCTCTTATCCAGCGTATTTAAATAATCATCCCGCTGATTTTTAGATGCTTGATTTTACTCTGAATATCTACTATTAATGGATTTACTGACCGAGTATCAGTTATAGCTTGAACGCCCGAACGACAATCTATTTTTGCAATAACCCACCTCTCTGGTTTTTTTAATAACCATTCGACAGCTTCTCGTATTGCAAGTAGTTCAGTTTGTGAAACTGAGAAGAATTGTCTATTTTAAATGTTCTGCCTGGTAGTTCTTTATCAACCTCAATAGGAACGAATCCGCTTCCACTTTTCCGTCAAGCAGGCTACCATCCGTAAAGATTCTTATTTCATAAGAAGTTATATCTTTTTTTTAAATTGAATCGGCATTCACTTCGTAACACTTCATTATAAATTATTATGAAAATAAAACTTTGTTATCAGTGTTACACTAATAATAATATTGCCAAATCACTATTTAATTCTAAGTCAAAAACAGAGCTGCTAAACAAGAGTGGCATTTACCAGATATCATGCGAATGCAAAAAAGTCTATATTGGACAAACAGCGCGAAATCTTAAAACTAGGCTAAACGAACACCGCCGTTGCCTGACCAATAATAATTTCTCGGAATTCGCGAATCATATAATAGACAGTAACTACTCATTTCATAATCACACCTTAAAACTCCTGCACCAAGTAAACAACAAAGGCAGTAATATGAATAATTTAGAAATTCACAAAATTCAAATTCTGAAAACAATCTAATTAATAATCACACATTCAACCACCCCTCGCCTTTATTGACTATGTTCCCTTTGCGACCACCCTCACCGCACTCACCCTCTTAGACCCGCGTCTGTTAACACTCTCTTAGCCGAGCGATGTCTTCCCACACATTAAATCTTAGACTTACTTATTGCAACTTCCACTTATGTGCTAAATTTTAAGAAATAAATTCGACTTAATGTTTTGTCCATGTTTTCATATCTGTACTTAAGATAACCATCCATTCATATGCCAACACCTTAGATAAGAATAAAAACCCCCTGCTCTAAGTTTCACTGATTAATCTGTTTATTTTTTGTTTAGATTCGATGACATTGTGAACAATATTCTGTGTTTATTATATTAGTTTTATATCACCCGTCGATGGGAGGAGTGCTCTCCCGAAACTATAGTTGTGTTCTTGTAAAAGAATAAAATTGTGTAACACTGATAACAAAGTTTTATTTTCATAATAAGTTATATCTTTGTCAAGTAAAAGAACACTTTCGGGAATTCTTTTACACGGGTGAGGTAAATCAAAATAGTTTGCAGTTCCTTGATGCTTGCGATCATCTGGAATGGAATACAGCTTACCAAATTTCTTGACATTATAAATGTCCTTTTTTCTTGAATTTTAAGGTCTAACGGTGTAAACTCTGTTAGGGCTTGAGCTGAGATGGGTGAAATTGTTTGGTATCCTCTACAAGATCTTATGGCAAATTGTCTTTGTAAGCTATCAAGTTTTTTCTTATTGCATAAAAACTATAACAAGTTGGTTAACTTTGCTGTTTTTTAATAGCACGTATAAATACTATATAACAAATACATCCTTGATAAAGTTTTACTAATTATTGTATTACAGGGCGATTTCATCTGAACATTATTTTTCAAAACAGAATTTTTGGAGATTCCCGCTTTGACGAAAACGGTAGATAAATCGCCAAACTGATGGTCTTGATATTTTCTATCGAAATAATTAAAAAATATATATATTTCCGTAAAATGTTGGCGAATTACCTACAATTTCACAGCCAATAGAATAATATTTTCATCGAAGATTGCCTATCTTTGTCTTGGATTCTTGCAATCAATCCTAATTACGGTAAATTACTATTTTATTCTTAAGGCAACGAGCCAACAATATACTTAGTTAATATGTGGTGTAATTAATCATGTTGCGATTTCTTGAGCAGGGTCGGATTGAAGGGAAAAGCGAATGCTTCCAAAATATTATTATTGGCGCTGACAAGTACTGACGTTTCATCAGTTCAATTTGAAAGATATGATATTAGTGTTTTTATATAGTGATAACTTCTTAAAGCACATTAATATTTTTGATTGGCAGTGAATTAGTCTGATTCGTCACACTTGACAATGAAACGCTTGTTCAGCTAAACTCAGATAAGCCAAACGAAGCGTAAAATAAACAAAACGTATTCAAGAAATAGTAAAAAAAAATTGAGTTTGTCTGAATTTTTGAAGACAAAGCCTTGAATCAACTACCTAAGGGGATGTTTTATCAACATATTAAAACAGAGATGAAAGAACATTTTAAAGAATAAAATATAGAAGTCCAGGCATCTAAAGGGTTTATGACCTGTCATTGGCTGGCTTCAGTGGCCACTTTACACACTGTGTAATATTAAACATTCTGCTTTTATTTAAACATCTATATTCTTTCCATCTGTTGATATTTTTTTAAGTTATAGAGCTAAAACCTTTACTGATGCGGGTGAGATTCATTTTATACTAGGCAGAATTATTTTACCTAGATACTAAAAAACGTCTAAAAATTTATTTGTATATATATAAATATATCTATATATAATATTTGAAGGACTAACTTTGTGGTTATTCATTATAGTAAAAAGAATAAAACAACTTTGTTTTATATTTTTCATTGTTAACACTTCTTCTTGGACTAGATGGATTTATCAATTGTGTTTTGAGTTCATCCAAATTTTTGATCACATGGACTGCATGCAACCTCCTAGGGAGCTTTAAATATTGATATATAACAACATAAATTTAAGATATTTCCTTTTTTAAATATGTTCTTTATCTGTGTTGTAACATAATATGGTGGATGTTTTTGTATATATTTCTTGATAAAACTCCATAGTTAATGATTTAGATAGAGCTATAAATAAAATTATCAATAAAACTTCATGGTTTAGTTTCACTTTTATTTGACTTGACCCGCGAGCGCTTTCGCCTAAGAAGGTATCTTCAGAACTGGTAAATTGTTCACAAAATTTTGAACTTTTATAATATTTTTTACATGATGTAACAATTTGCCATAAGATGCCTTCTTAGGCGAAAGTGCTGGTTGGTCAAAATTAAATAAAAGTGAAACTATACCGAGAAGTTTTATTAATAATTTTATCCAAATATTATAATAAACTTGAAAAATATTTTCAAGGGTTGCCTAAAATGTAGGAGAATTAATTCAATCAATCAAATTTCACCCGCATCATAAAAGGTTTCATTTCATACACTTCAAAAATATAAACAGATGGAAGATAAGAAAGAATTAAGATGTTCAAATATAGACGGAATGATGAATATTACACAGTGTGTAAAGTGACCACTTAAACCAGCCAATAACATGTAATAAGCCTTGTAGATACCTAGACTTCTATATTCCCTTCTCTAAAATATTCTTCATCTCTGTTGTAATATGTCAAAATATGTGTATTCATTCGTCAACTTTTATTAAAGACCCTATTATTAATTCAGTTGTTTATTTGCTTTACTTATATAATTATTTTTCTAATTTGTCTCTGGTTGATTACATTTACTTTACAATATTCTTACGAAATTCACATGTTTAGTAATGAGCAGTTCCGTTACGAACAAAGTCAAAATTAATCATAATAGAGACATAATATCACGTTATTTACTACCTAGTAATCAAATAATAATCAATATTCGTATCACTTCCCTAAGAAACGTAATAAAAACAGAGATTATCAAAAATGCAAGTAATGTAGAAATATTTGTTTACGCATTTCATTTAACAAAAGGTTATTAAATTTAATATGAGTACAAAATATACGTTTATAAAGTTTTATTCTACAATGAACCTTTTGTACTTAAATACATGTAAACAGTACTAATAAATAACGTTCATAAATAATTCATGTGAAATTAATCTAAATAATGTATATTAAATATCAAATACAAG
>NW_028278626.1:0-17113 GCF_059751315.1 Micrasema longulum
TGTAGGAATAATCGGCGTGCGTGCATGAGAAGATGTATGAATGTGGAGGAAGCGAAGTCTGTATGCAAAGACAGAGTGATATGGCGTTCTATCTTCTCTGCGTACGCCTACGGGGAAACGGTGTGATGGTTTGTTGTTGTAGATTATTGAACAACATACTACAACAGAGATGAAGAACATTTAAGAGAAGGTAATATAGAAGTCCAGGCATCTACAGGGCTTATGACCTGTCAATGGCTGGTTTGAGTGGCAACTTTACACACTGTGTAACATTCACCATTCTGCCCATATTTGAACATCTATATTCCTTCAATTCTTTCATCTGTTGATGTTTGTGAAGTTGAAGAGCTGAAACCTTTATTTATGCGGGTGAGATTCATCTAATTGAATTATTTCACCTGCATACTAGGCAACGCCTGAAAATGTTATGTTATAATGTATGTTGGTATAAGCGGCTCCCCAGGGAGTTGAATCCGGTTCTTGTCTACAAAAATTTGGACAAACTCAAAATATTGTTGATTTTTGAACAGTTTATATATATGTGTTAAATTTCCGATTATAAATAGTGAGTGAAATTAGTTTGACAGCTGTCTTCTGATCAAGCTATATTTTAAGGGCTATAGCTACGCATCACCGCGCACCGGGGAGGGAGGGTTAAATCTACAAAGATTAACACACAAGAGCAATATAATAACATAGGAAGGTAAAATAAAATAAAACAACAAAAATATTTCGTAAATAATCATTTATAAAAAAAACAGCACTTAAAATTGATGGCACATTACACAAAACAAAAAATCTTTAAAAATTATAAACACAAAATGTCCACGGCGAGCGCGAGTTACGAATCCGCTCGAGTCACTCCAGACTTCAAACACGACGAAGAGGGTACGCGGTCTGACTTTCCTTCATACAAACTAGAGGTGTGTCACCGAAGATATGTGTAACTTGATCTGTATAAGGACAGCACAGCATGTGTGGAGGTGAATGGGTCATTCACATCGTGGTTTAATATTCCGAAAGGAGTCAAACAGGGATGTGTAATGTCACCTCCATGGTTGTTCAACATATACATCGATAACTGTATGAAAGAACTGAAAGATTTAAGAATGGGAGCAAAATGAGTGGTACAACTGTTAACTGTCTTCTGTATGCTGATGATGCCGTGCTTCTTGCTAGCAGCAAAGAAGACCTTCAATTCTTGGTAACAAAAGTCTACGAGGTATGCAAGAAAAGAGATTTGCTAATGAATGTTGATAAATCCAAAGTGATGGTTTTTGAAAGGGATGAAAATATAACTAAATGCGAGATCAGTGTGAACGGAGATATTCTGAATCAGATAGAAGAATTTGTGTATCTGGGAAGTATGTTTACTGGGGATGGAAAGGAGGGCGAGTGCCGGGAACGGGGCGAACGGTGCACTGAAATCTACTTTGGCAAACATGTGTTTATCGCAGGAGGCACAATGGAGTTCTAGTGCATGGGACCGAAGTATTGAGTTGGAAAAATAACGATGAAAGTGAAAATGCTGAATAATACAGACTAAAATGGATGCAAAGTCGTTGGAACAATCGGCATCTTTTCCCCCTCAGGCAACTACACGTGGACCGGGCCATCTTCCAGGAATTTAGCAAACAACATGTGTTTGCACGTGTGCGACAGTGACTAGTGACTACCCAAAATCTCTGTAGCTGCAAGACGTGCTGGGATATTTATTTATTGTACAGCGCCCTTGAGTTGATTTTCACAATAACAGCGCTATATAAATTATCCAAATATATATATATATATATATAGGGGAGAAGTGTTTACAAGAGTAGCCCCTGAATACATTTTAAATAAATACAAAATAATACGAATGTCGCCCTTGTTTTAACGTGCCTTTTGGATTTGGACGATTCGTGTTAATTGGGTCTACGTGTCCAATAAACACTAGAGTGGCCGATGATGTATGAGGTTTTTTATTTTTTTAGACATCAAAGTGAAAGGGTCTAAAAAGTTGCATTTTGGATCACATTGAACGTAAAAAATATTCCATACTACTTTTGGCCCTCAACCGAGGTTTGAAGTTTATCACTGTCTGAACATTTTGTTAATTATCTATATTGATAAAATTATTTTGTGTTAGTAAAGAAATAACTTAATCACATTACAAATTCGAACGCGCTTTAAAACTACCGAAATGGAAAAAGTTTACACTCCGCGGAACTAATTCCGTCGAGCGCCTGGCTAATATTGACGAAAACAATGGCCCATTAAAACAATGCTACCCATTTATTACAAAACAAAGTGCAACTCACGCCCTTAGATGCTTATTTAATAAGATTTAATGCACATTATAACATTTAATTAAACTGATTTTCTTACTTAAATACGAAATGACAGCCGGTTTACTCGAAAAAATTGACTTTTTCGAAAACTTCAAGCTCTGGTTGGGAGCCAAAAGTAGTATCGATTTTTTTTGCATTCTGAGTAATCCAAAATGCAACTTTTTAGACCCCTTTAATTTCAAAATTCAGAAAAAAAAAATATTGGCCCACCTAATAAACACACACTTGCACACTTCGGAAATGTAGAAGCAATGGGTTCGCATGTTCAATGTTTCACCTCCCGGCCTCTGGTCGAGCCGATGTGAAGAGCAGTCAGGCAGCGGAGCGTGATCGCTTCGGAGACCGACGTCCTTTGTGAGAACGGCAGATTCGCAACTTTCGCCCTGAACCGACGATAACTTTAAAAATGCTAGATTAGAAAATTCGTCAAATGCGGTAATCGATTTGATGCATCAATCAATTTGAATCAAATAAAAAATTTACAAATTCATAAAAAAATTGATTAAAAATTATTATTTTACATACTATATAAATTTATCAATATACAAGGAATATTTTTAACATTTTTACAAATCAATAGTAAAGAAAGCATACAAAAAAATACGTAAATATGTATATTTTAACAACAAAAAATAAACTCATATCAAAGGTGAAAGGGCTTAATAATTTAACATAGCTGTACAGAAAGCATCCAGCCACAGAAAAGTGAAACTGAGATAATAGCCATTTTGTGAAAATAGTGAATTATAAAATCACATAAGATTTTTCTAGTTTAGTGGGTGTTTTCGGCAAATTGAGAAATATCGTTATTGTGATCGACACCCTTTTCCGAATGCGATTAATACGGTTTTTTGTATAAAAGCGGTCTGGCTGTTTTAAGCAGAACATAGAATCGACCTTACTGCGCCCGATAACATAAATATTTTTACAAAATTGTGGACTGGCTGTTTTCTGCATAACCACGTTCAATTGATGAGCCATTTGGTGATTTTTTAATTGGAACATTTTGACAGTGTGAAGGCTGTCTGTGTTGACGCCTATTTTCCTCTACGGATGCGACCGTGGGACAAAATGGCAAAATACCGAGTTTCGAGAATAGTCTCAAGTCTCGGAAGAATCTCGGGTGTGTGGAGGTTTGACTTTGTAAGGAACGAAGTAAAAAGAGATAAAAGCAGCAACTCCGGTGACAGCTATCGTCGAGCGAAGGCGATACGGTTGGCCGGACCATTAATCACACTTGCCTACTTAGCAAGGCATCGGGTCCTCGACGCTCGCTGCTGACTGTTCGTCAGCAGTTCACGTCAGAACTACGGAAAGGATCCACGGGAGCGGTCCATTTAAAGTGTAGAAATACTGCTAGGATCTTAAAGAAACAGGATGCGATCACATTTCATGTGTAATAAGCAAATGAATGTGTAAGTGGCAAATGCATTACTTTTAAATTGAATTATTTTTCCATCTGTCAGATTGTCGAAGAAAACAAAATGGACATTTCGTTAGTGTTGACAGGGTAGTAATTTTTTTTACCCTATTTTGCTCATCTAATTAGAGAACTAATGGAAATTGGACCTCGGATTAAACAACTCTGTGGTGGACCACATTATTTAACATGATGAAAAATATCCGTTTTATGTAAAATAAAATTTGTTTTATATTTTAAGTTCAAAGTTCATTAATTCAATTACTCTTATTAAATGACCCTTTACTTATCTACTCTGTTGTGTCAATCAATGTTTCTGATCAAGCTGTATTTTAAGGACTACGGTGTGGGTCAATCGCTTGAAAACATTAAACACGTGCATTCCACGTTCATACATCTTGTCATACATGCCCTTCGGTTCAGTCTGCGGTGGTTTATCTGATCATCCCACGTCCTCCTCGGTCGTCCTCGTCTCACGTTGCCGTTCATTTTCGCCATATATACTTGTTTTGACATTCTTTCGTCGTCCATTCGTTCTACGTGACCAGACCATCTCAGAGACCCTTTCTTAATCTTATCAATTATGCTCGACTCGAGATTTCGCCTGATTTCATCATTCGTAACCCTGTCATATATTGATTTCAACTGCGTTTACTCGGCTTTCATCCTACCTCTGCCAGTTCCACGTTTCACTTCCATCCATATGTATTGGGACTAAAACTCCGTTGTGCACTGCCAGTTTAGCTTCGATTAACATATTTTTACTAGCAATTATTGTGCTTAGTGCGCCGTTCATTTTGTTGCCCGCATTCACTCTCCTTTTAACATCTTTTTCTACTCTTCCATCTCTTGAAAACATGTTTCCCAGTTACACAAATTCTTCTACTTGTTGGATACATTCGTTGTTTATATTTATTATGCAGTCAGTAACCTCACTTCCCCTTTCAAATACCATGACTTTTGACCTACTTTCGTCCATCGCCAATTCGCTCTCCAGGCATACATCATACATGTAAACGCCTAGACTTCCATATTCCTTCTTGAAAGGTTTTCCCTCTCTGTTGCAACAAATTTAGATCTCAATACTTCCCTGGGAGGAAATCCATCCTGTCTACAAACATGTGGACTTACCCAAAACATTGTTGACCTGTTCTGTTATTAGCGGTTGAGGTGGAATTGGAAAATTTTCTCACCGCATTTTTTCTGACAACATTTTTTTCGGTGTGGCGTCACGTCTGATCACGACTAAAATTTATTGCAAAGCAAATTGAAATACACTCAATTTCACGATTGTCAAAGGCCTTTTTAACTATACATTGTAGACTATTAAAGGTCCTTTTACAGCACAAAGAAATATAATAAAGCTTATAAAAACTAATCAATATATTTCAATAGAGATGAACAACATTTTATAGGAGAAAAACAGAAGTCTAGAACTTATGACCTGTCATTGGATGGTTTGAATGGCCACTGTACATGCTGTTTATTATTCACCTTTCTGCCTACGTTTGAACATCAATATTCCTTCAATTCCTATCCATCATTTAAGATTCTAACGCTCGGGTGCGCTCTGTAAATCTAGCTCCCGTCTGTTATTTAAATTTACAGTCATTGGACATCAAAACCGCTCATGAGCTCTGTAGCTGCAAGACGGGTTGAGATGAAGTGCCCTCGTGGGCAACATTTTTCAAGAAATGGTGCGCTGGGCACTACATCGGGCAGATGTAGAGTAATGTTCATCGTCACCAGTAAAAATCATTGATGAACAAACATAGCCGAGGTGACAAATTGAGTGTTGAACAAAATTTATACTAGTTACAAAATGAGCATTTGTATCATTAGTTTTTGTAATTGTGTCCAAATATTAGATTGTACAAATATTAGACTGTACAAATATAAGACTGTCTAAGTGTTATACTGTACAAATATTGTACTATCCAATTGCTGGACTGTACAAATGTTGGATTGTACAAATTTTGGACTGTACAAATTTTGGACTGCTAAAATGCTAGACTGTCCAAATATTTTGGATAAGACTATACAAATGTTGGATTGTGCAAATGTTGAACTGTACAAATTTTGGACTAAGCAAATGTTGGATTTTACACATTGGAGAGTTAAAGAAAACTGACATCAATATTTCAACAGTGATGGGGAATATTGCAATCACTTAACACAGCCGATGACAGATCATAAGCTCTGCAAATGCCTAGAATTCCACGTTTTAAACAGCTTCATCTCTGTTGAAAAAATTTCCAAAACTATTTATATATTAAAAAAATCCAGTGACTTTTTAAAACATCAATTTCATGAACCGCGATTTTAATTGAATTTAACTCTACTTCTTTCATTGCCCCTTTCGCCGTGAGTTTGGCAAATCGTATGGAAGGCTTGGTTGCACAAACAATAGTGAAAATTGCGTTAATTCACAACAGTACACAGACGAAAGAGTTGAAGACAAATGGATGTTCAAACACGAGCAGAATTGTGATGTCACGCAGGGTAAAGTGATCGCATGAACCGGCCAGTGAGGGGTCTTTAAAATGTTCTTCGTCTCTGTTGTAATATGAATGAATTATTTGCAATCTTTATTACAACGATTATCAAATGTTTTTTACTTCATATTTGTCAATCTTTAATAGTTTAAAATTTGGGCTTTAAAACGCATCTCTATGAACGCAATGGCGTCGACAATTGAAGGCATAAATATTAACTGCCCAAGGCCACTAATGATTAATTTATATATTCATATATATCCAGCAGTCACGAAATCCGTCTCATTGGACGAGACATTGTCAAAATGGCGTCCACCTGAAAAAAAAAACAATAATTAGAATAGTTTGTACGAGGTGTGCTGTCTGTGGCTTGGATCTATCGGCCTCGCGGTGTAATGGTCATCGCGTTTGCCTACCACGCGAGAGGTCTCGGGCTCGATTCCAATATGGTTGATGTGAAATATTATTTGAAAGGGTGTTTTTACCCTGGAATATTTCATGGTCCCTAGACCGGTACCTGAAGCGTAAGACTGATCACCTTACTTTCATGTGACAAAAATGATCAGGATACGCTGCGATTGGTGTACCAATGCAGTGCCCTATGCACCATTAGGTGCGGAAAGGGAATGATGATGATGATCTAGAAGGGCCAATGTCAGGATTCATATTTTTCTCATCACTATATTGTAAAGGGTCAATGTGCATAAAATGGATGCTCTCTTTATCAAATAAATACTAATTATAAAACATGGATAGTATCTATATTAAATAAATACTCTCCATATCAATACACATATTTTATATTAAATGGGTTTCTCTTTATTAGATGGATAATTTACAAAATTAAATTGATATTCTCTGCATTTAATGGGTGCTCTCTTTATCAAATAAATACTCTCTATATCAAATGAATACTCTTTATAACAAATAAATACTCTCCATATCAATACACACGTTTAAAATTGAATGGGTTTTCTCTTTATTAGATGGATAATTTCTAAATAAAATGGATATTCTTTGCATTAAATGGATACTATCCATATTAAATGGATATTCTATTTACAAATATTTTCTATTAAATAGATTTTCTCTTTATTAGATGGATCATTTCTAAATAAAATAGATATTCTCTGCATTAAATGGTCTCTCTTCATCAAATAAATACTCTCAATATTAAATGAATACTCTTCATATTGAATCAATACTCTCCATATGCACACACACACACACATTTTATATTGAATAGGTTTTTTCTTTATTAGGTGGATAATTTCTAAATTAAATGGATATTCATTGGAATAAATGGATATTCTCTGTATTTAATGGATGCTGCCTTCATCAAATAAATACTCTATACAAAATTGATACTCTCTATATTAAATGGATACTCTCTATATTAAATAAATACTCTCCATATTAATACATATATTTTATATTAAATGTGTTTTCTCTTTATTAGATGGATAGTCTCTGCATTCAATGGATGCTCACTCCATCAAATAAATACTCTCAATATTAAAGGAATACTCACAATATTAAACGAATACTCCCAATATTAAATGAATACTCTTTATATTCAATAAATACTCTCTATATCAATACACACATTTTATATTAGATGGGTTTTCTCTTTATAAGATGGATAATTTCCAAATTAAATTAATATTCTTTGCATTAAATGGGTGCTTTCTTCATGAAATAAATACTCTCTATATTAAACGAATACTCTTTATATTCATTAAATACTCTATATCAATACACACATTTTATATTAAATGGGTTTTAGATGGATTATTGCCTTAAATGGGTTTTCTTTTTATTAGATGGATAATTTCTAAATTAAATGAATATTCTTTGCATTAAATGGGTGCTCTCTTCATGAAATAAATACTCTCTACATTAATCGGATTCTCTTCTCATGAAAACAGATACTTTTCATATTAAATTTATGTTTTCTGTTATAAAGGTTTTTTTGCACCACAACAGGCCAGGAGACCCAATTACGTGCTGGAATACAGCACAGAACACCCAGGCTTGAGAAAATTCACATTGAATTTTTATGTTCTCACCGGGATTAGAGCTAAGTCGTACAAATGGATGACCTCTTCATCAAATATATACTTTATTTGAAATTCACAGTCCACTCATGAAAGAAATACTCTCTCTACAAACGGAAATAAGGTAATAAAGAAGTTTAGGCATTACGGAGTTGGCTGGCCGGCTCGAGCGATCACATCGCACATTGCACAACACTCGCCGCCGCTCGTGGCGCGACCGCTCGAGCCGGCCGACAGACGTACCTCAGTTGGGCTTGGGCAGCAGCCCCAGCGCGGGGCCGGCCAGGTCGGCGAGGCTGAACGCCTGCAGGTCCATGCAGTCCTCGAAGCCGTCCAGCTGCGCGCTCATGTCGTAGTCCATCGCGCCGCCGTAGGTGGACGCGGCGTCGGAGCGCGACGCGGGGGTGCCGACGCCCGTGTAGCAGCTGCGCGGCGCCGTGGCAAGCGTCGTGTTTGCGGTCGATTGTTATAGCAAGCGTCGTGTTTTTGGTCGATTGTTATAGCAAGCGTCGTGTTTTTGGTCGATTGTTATAGCAAGCGTCGTGTTTTTGGTCGATTGTTATAGCAAGCGTCGTGTTTTTGGTCGATTGTTATAGCAAGCGTCGTGTTTTTGGTCGATTGTTATAGCAAGCGTCGTGTTTTTGGTCGATTGTTGCCAAGAATCATTGTTAAAAGTCATTTATAATAGCAAACATCATGTTTGTGGTCATTTGTTGAACAAAGTTTCGTGTTTGTGGTCATTTGTTATAGCAAGCGTCGTGTTTTTGGTCGATTGTTATATCGAGTGACGTGTTTTTGGTCGATTGTTATAGCAAGCGTCGTGTTTTTGGTCGATTGTTATAGCGAGCGTCGTGTTTTTAGTCATTTGTTGCCAAGCGTCATTGTTAAAAGTCATTTATAATAGCAAACATCATGTTTGTGGTCATTTGTTGAACAAAGTTTCGTATTTGTGGTCATTTGTTATAGCAAGCGTCGTGTTTTTGGTCGATTGTTATATCGAGTGTCGTGTTTTTAGTCATTTGTTGGCAAACATTATTGTTAAAAGTCATTTGTCATAGCAAACGTCATGTTTGTGGTAGTTTGTTGTACAAAGTTTCGTATTTGTGGTCGATTGTTATAGCGAGCGTCGTGTTTGAGGTTCGTTTTTTTTATAGAAAATTACGTGTTTTCGGTAATTCGTCATGTTTATGGTCGTTTGTTATAGCAAGCATTGTGTTCAAAATAAGAGTCGAGGAGATTGTCATTTGTATCATAATGATTTCGTTTTTTTTAAAGTCATTTGTATTTTAATAACCCATCAAAGATTCGGAGGTGGGGGGTGGACCGGAAAGAAAAAGAGAAAGAAATGCAGCACATTAGACAAAGATGTTCGATGAGAATAAGATAAACGTATTCTAACATAATGTATCGGAGTGAGACAGACACATCAGGCACTCTGAACACGAAATAGAGATTGAGATTACAATTTATTCAATAAAAAAAAGCAACACAGACTATACTGGACTATCGATCAGGAAAAAAATGAAATTTTAAAGTAATTCCTTTTTTTAAATTTCAATTTTAGAACAATCGGTGTTGCAAGTTTGGAAATAGTAATATGAAAGAACAATAATTAAACAAAAATAGTCGGAGCATATCGGTCTGTGCTGCATTTTTTTCGCCTCTCGGGAAAGGAAAGAAGAGGAAAACGAATCGTCACGACGGTAGGACAACGACGCATGTGATTTTCTTAAACTTGACATAAGAGTGGCTTAAATTGTTTTTTGACACAACTTGATACGTACAAAGCGCATCCTTTAATACTAGTGTTAATTATACGCGGTTTATCGAGGCCATACTACATTTTTTAACCTACTACCCATTTAGATCGGAAGGGGGGTTGCGAGGTGACGTCTGAATTTGGGCTTGTGTGGGCACGGCGTGCGCTCAGTTCAGTAGTATCTCCGGATCATCCTGTGCTCTTATCCCTTTCCATCTCTATGATTACCTAATGGAGCTACTCGCTACTATCCGTGGCCCCGTTATAGGTCCTGTCGGGTATACAGATCTGGTGGCTTCCAAAAATAATTTAGAGGCTTTTAAAAAGTTTTCTAATCATTTTGGCGAATTGATCATGTCCAATCAGTTTAATCCCAGTCGGTGAAGAATTCAATTCCCTCTTTTCTCAATCCAATCAAGTGCGTATTATGCACTTATGGATTACCTTCTTTCAGCACAAAGGAGATTAAAATCGTATTTGACCAAAGAAGCGATACGCACCGGATGCGAACTAGGCTAAGTAGGGGTTTGTGGAATTAATGCTATTCTGTGAAATGAAGGATTGTCTTCATTTTAAAATTACAAAAATTATTTTTTTTAATGAAAAAAAAGAGTTGTCAAAAAAAATATTAGGATTTTTTATGCAGTTTACCGCGAGGAATGTTCCTCTGAAGTTTCGCGTTCTGGCCCCGAGACACCGTGTATATATTTAATTTAATTTATATATTGCATTTTTCACACATGCGTCGTTGTTCTACGATCGCGACGAAACGAACTGATGTGATTGGCCGCAGTTATTCAAACTTGGAATGATGCACTGAAAAATGATTATTTTTATTACATTATTCCAAGTCGTAAATTCCCCGTGGACGTTTTCTTAAAACAGTGTTTCTTAACTTTATTTTAGCACGTATAAATCATTGTAAACCCCAGAGTAATAATGCGTAGCCTAGAGAGAAGCCCTATCACTATAGTTCATAGAACGCAAGCGATGTTGGTGGGCTGTTAGCAACCAATTGCTGGCCATTTTGTTTTATTTGACGACATGAACATAACGGTTCGATCGGATGCTTTTGTCGCTGTGTTTGGCTTCGTTTGTAAATAACTTGGATATTTACGTTTTAATAAATAAAAATCGACTATAGTGAATTGCAGTACGTTTGGTTGCAGCAGTAGGAGCGTCAAAGCTGTTAAAGGAGTCAGTTTTCACAGGGAATTGATTTTTAATATTTTTCGAAAAAATGTTTTTTAACACAAATGTATTTTCAGTTTTATAAAATAAATATAGGCGAATTATAGAAAAATAGATTGGTATAACCCTGCAATAATAAATACACAGCTACATATTTAAAAGTATTTACAATGCAAATTAATATCCATTTGGCAATTCTCGACCCGAGTACGGCCCTTTGTTTTGCTGCGAACTGTAGCTAACCTAATACCCAATAGTCGTAGAATGGTTCCCCTACGTTTGGGCTCCTCTCTAGGTTACGCATTATTAATCTGAGTTGTAAACACGATTGAGGGACGTTTCAAAAGAGCCGGAGAAGCGTATATAAAGGCCTGGGACAGTGACGCACCGTAGACCACGTTTTTTAATGAGGAAGTTCAGTGGTTCACGCGTGACGTCACTGGTTCTCTTCGGCGAGTTGTCCCGATTGGTTTCCCGGCAAACGGAAATCTGTCGCAACATTACCAATAAACGCTCTAATTTTCACCGCGCGTAAGAATTTCTCGTCGCACTGAACTTCCCAATTGTACAATCTATTTTGCATAGCTTCCTAATGGTTTGGAAAAGGATGGAAATATGGAAGTATAAGCATTTATAGGGCTTATAGCCTGTCATTGGTTGGTTCAAATGATCAATTTTGCCATGTTTGAACGTCCATATTTCCTAAATCCTTCCATCCGTTGATTTTTGTGACGTAAAATAACTTCGCGTACTAGGTTAAAAAACACTGTTTTAAAATAAAAATATGCTTCATTTTATAAAGTTGAAAATGTATCGAACTAGTATCGATCAATTTTCAAATAAAACAAATTCAGTTTTGATAATACTGAAAATATTTATTTTTACCTTCAAAATACAATTATAATAATTCATTTAGCAAACAGTATACTTTTTTGGGAGAATCAACGGCCACCTAGCCTCGCTTACTTACTGTAAACGGTTGCAATTCTAGACACTTTATACGTTAAGAGTTTCAGAATAGCGACACTCAAACGGTTAAGAGTTTCGCCATAGCGTCACCCAAACGGTTAAGAGTTTTGACATAGCGACACTTGCCCGGTTAAGAGTTTTGTCATAGCGCCACTCGAGCGGTTAAGAGTTTTAGATAACGTCGCTCGTCCAGTTAACAAGTTTGGCACATACACACCCGATACATACATCGATGCACAACAATTATAAAAACATCAAGTTAACATGTTTTTTTTATTAATAATTGACACTTAAGAGGGCTGTAACAGTGTTAAAAAAATTAAAGCTTTTTATCAGTATTGACGATTATTGTATTCAATTGAAACCCCAGACTGATAAATACTGCAAATGAAGGATATTTTTTGTTAAGAATAGTGTCGTGGACAAAGGGATTTGACACTTTAAGTGTTAAGAGTTTTACAAGTTGAAATGTTTACACAGATTACTCATGTTAAGAATTGCAATCGTATACTAATCAGTCTACGTAAAAATACATATATAAATAAACGAAGATTACATTGTAAAAAAACTCGTACAAAATATTTAAAAAATCAAATATATCACAAAATTATGCACTAAATAATGTTACTTAAAAATAAATTTTAATTCTCATAAGAACAATACTGACGTACAACAAATAGACACGTTATTTTTAAGAGTTAAGAGATTAATTAATTTATTTCCCCGTTTTAACAAGTTCTTTGTTTCTTGTTTCAGGTCCCGATTAGCTAGAAATTTCCTGTGTACGGCGAGACTTTTTTTATTGAATGATTCTTAAACAATTATAACCAATAATAATTTAATAAATTGTATCATACAAATAAAAAATTGAGTTACAAAATATTTAAAAAAAAAATTAGAGCAGATGAAATATTTTGCCAAATAAATTATACATACGAGTATATAGCAACGACACTGACTGTCGGCGTATTTTTTATGGACTTTATTTTTATTTATTTTTTACTGAAGGAATAACCCGCTAAGCATCTATAGGGGATATGGAAGGAAGTTATGAAAATACATGAGAGTATCTTTCTTGGATTTTTTTCTTGCAACTGGCGGGAATCGAACCCGTGACGCCATTTTCACAGTTGGCCGTCTAACCAACTGCGTTTCAATATTTCGTTTGTGATTCAATCCATTGGATTGAATTCGATAATGAAATAATTTATACAGGGTGTCCCAGAAGTCGACGTCAAGCCGGAAACGGATGATAGAGCAAGTCATGCTAGTTGTGAGAAAAATGTAAAAAAATCTAAGTCTTGTATTTTTTAAATTATAGGCATTAAAAAAAATATATGATAAAAACGACACCCTGTGATGGTCTTTTAACGCCCGTTACTACAAATCTTATTTTATTTATTTTTTAAAATTATTATGTAATTCTGAATAATGTTTCTGTAAATGCTGTCACTCGTCGAATTGCGGAAGTCGCATACGATTCTAAAGACGACGAGTCCAGCATAAGGCCCCAGGTCTTTTATCACGACCAAAGCACAAAAGTCCGCTACTGAATAAAGGCAATTTCCGTCGCGCCGGTAACGTGCCTGCTTGATTGTACGTCATTGCCACGTGGGCGGATTGATAATGAAGCTACCTAGCGCTAGATGGCAGCACAAACACAAAAAATATTTATTTTTTCCAAATTGCGATCTGTCAAACGGCAGCTGTTATAATGTCACCCAAATTCATCGATTAGTTTGTTTGTTGAAGTCGTTTGAGGTAAACAACTTTTGTGTTTCTTGAAAAATGAAAAAAAGCGAATTTCGCGCAGTGATTAAACACTATTATTTGAAAGGGAAAACGGCGAAAGAGACAAAAGAAAAGTTCGATAAACATTACGGTGAGTCTGCTCCGTCAGATTACATGGTCAAATATTTGATTGTTGAATTTAAACGCGGCCCAACAAGCACTGCAACAATGCCATCAACAGGAAGGCCAAAAGAGGTGGTTACTGAAGAAAATATCAAGAAAATCCTCGATATAGTTATGAATGATCGCCGAGTGAAGTTGCGTGAGATTGTTGAAATGGTGAACATCTCTTATGAACGTGTGTTCAACATTTTGCGTGAACATTTGCATATGAAAAAGCTATCGGCAAGATGGGTGCCGCGTTTGCTCAGTGTCGAACAAAAACGAGTTCGAGAGACCACTTCGCAGCAGTGTTTGGACATGATCAAGCGTAATCCTGTTGATTTTTGGCGTCGACTAATAACTGTCGATGAAACGTGGGTGCACCACTATACACCTGAAACCAAAAATCAATCGAAACAATGGGTGGAAGCTGGTGGAAGTGCTCCGAAGAAGGCAGAGGCAGTGAAATCAGCTAGCAAGGTATTTTGGGATGCACTCGGAATATTGCCCATCGATTATCTTGAAAAAGGATCCACAATCACAGAAAAATTATCGCGCATTATTGGATCAATTGGATGATGCAATCAAGGAAAAACGACCACATTTAAAGAAGAAAAAAGTGCTCTTTCTTCGAGACAACGCACCGGTTCACGCAGCATTAGATACGATGGTAAAATTACGTGAAATACACTTCGAATCGGTTGATCATCCACCGTATAGTCCAGATTTAGCTCCTAGTGACTTTTTTCTGTTTCCAAACTTGAAAAAATGGCTCGCAGGAAAAAGATTCAGCTCGAACGAAGAAGTGATTACCGAAACTGACGCGTATTTGGAGAGGTTCCCGAAATCGTATTATTCAGATGGTATAAAAAAGTTGGAATATCGTCTTACTAAGTGTGTCGAAGTAAAAGGAGACTATGTTGAGAAATAAATGGTTTTTGAAAAAAAAAAAGTTTTTTTCCTACTTAGGTAGCTTCATTTTCAATCCGCCCTCGAATGTGTGATAATCTAGCCATACATGAAAATCAATCATATAATTTGAGCATGTTCAATCCGTTGATAATATCAATTTATTTCACAGTTTTAAAATGTACACAGATTCTTTGCTCCAGGTCCCGACTCCCGACGAACTATAGTCTTAAAAATATAGCATGATTAGAATGACAGTTGTCAGAAAAAGTGACGACATAACTTTGTAGTAACGTGTAAGGAGTGATTTAAATATATAAAATCAGCTTTAAAACTAAAATAAACCTAATTATTAACGACGTTCTTACAAGGTTACATCATTTTGCAAAAACGTTAGAGATGGACCAATCGATCAATGTAAATTGATCGAATAAAAAAATAATTCGTTTGATAATGTTCACGAAAAAAGTATACACGTCTTATTTTTTGGTGAATAATTGTCTGAAACACACTATAATAGGATTGTTTTTGCGTTTTTATATCAATTTTCGGAAACAGAGTTTCATGTTTGCATGAAAAAGCGGATAAAATCAGTAGTAAATCAGTAGTAAATCAGTAGTTTCCATCACTATTGACATGAGTTTGACAGCCGTCATTTTAATCAAGCTAAATTTTAAGGACTATAGGAAATTCTTGCGTTCAGGCAGGACCTTCTTTTCACGTGTGTATTTTTTTTTCTCAATAAATGACGATTAAAAAATTCAAATAAAAAAAATAATTACATTTTTTATTTTTACGTTATTTCGATAAGCGTCGCATCTGCTAGCGGACAACCTCTATAATACATTCCGGCTACATGGACTCTGTTATTTTATAGACATTTTTGAATGAACACACAGTTTGGCTAAATTATCAGTGAAAAACTTTTACGACAAACAGTAACTAACATTATCTCATATATCATAATGTGAGATTAATGATGTCATAATTCTCTACTTTATGACCATCATAATGGGTGGAATTCGTATCTTCCTTGTTCAAGTAGTTTTTGATCACTAATTACTATATGAACATAGTACGCGGACACAACACAGTACAATCATAATCCGAAGGAATTTTGTTCGATGTCCTAATTTATATGAATAAAAATTGCACAATTTAAAGAAATCACCAAGCATCGATTTAATCTTAACATATAAAGATTTTCAATAATATATACAACAGGATTTCAAACGTTAAAATCACGCGGAAAAGCCTGGATTTTTACACAAAAAAGAGTTAGTGACGCTTCAAGTGGTCTTTAACATGACGTTTCACGTGACGATTACATGATCAACATGTGACTTGACACCAAATGTTCTTAAACATGTTGTTTCACGTGTTAACCACATGATCAACACGCGACTCGACACTTAAGGTGATCTTTAACATGTCATTTTGCGTGTTTTTCTCACGATTAACTCGCGACTCGACACTTTTGTGTGATCTTGAACATGCCATTTCGCATGTTTGTCACGCGATTAACATGTGACTTGACACTTTAAATGATATTTAACATGTCATTTTGCGTGTTTTTCTCACGATTAACTCGACAAATTAGTGTGATCTTGAACATGCCATACATGTTTGTCACATGATTAACCTTTGTGCTATCTTTATCGTGCCGTTTACGTGTTTATCATATGATTAGCACATGGCTTGAAACTTGTGATCTTTAACTTGGCGTTTCGCGTGTTTACCAAATGACTAACATGTGACTTGACAGTTTAAATTATATTGAACATGTCATTTTGCGTGTTTTTCTCACAATTAACTCGATAAATTAGTGTGATCTTGCACATGCCATACATGTTTGTCACATGATTAACCTTTGTGCTATCTTTATCGTGCCGTTTACGTGTTTATCATATGATTAGCACGTGGCTTGACACTATAAGTGATCTTTAACTTGCCGTTTCGCGTGTTTACCAAATGACGACACTTTAAGTGATCTTTAACAAGCCGTTTTACGTGAATACAATCAGACCGCTACTTCAAATGTTTTGAAGTATGATATTTCACATGATTATCATATGATCGTCATTTAGTGA